>NW_015112687.1:123067-202173 GCF_001443285.1 Poecilia latipinna | reverse complement strand
CCCCAAAAAGAAAGGATTTTGTCCAGTTCCCCCCCCTTGTGGGGGCCCTTTTTGGGTTGTTTTTTTTTTTTTTTTTTTTTTTTTTTTTTTTTTTTTTAGTTAACATGGATCTCAAGAATCAAACTAGCAAACTCCACCTTCTTCATACTTGTTGTTATTGGCTTTTCTAAAACTATGTTTGTAGTTGGCATTTTTGTAATTCTTTGTGAAGGTTATTTGATAGCTAAAATAACCCGCTAAATGCATGTTTGCTTGGTGTAAAATGAATGTTGACGCTACTAGTATGGTTATAGTGTTTCGTGGTCATGTTATTGTATGTTGCATGAGTAAAAGGCATTATAAAAAACAAGTCTGTTCTAATGTACATTTAGACATGCATTTGACCTTCGATATTTTTAGATTATAGTAAAACCTTTTATTTAATCATTTTTATATTCTTCTCTATTTGATTGCAGTCCACTTTCCACATTTTGATGTTCTTAGTCCATTTTAGTTTTACTTTATTTTTATTTGTAGGGTTAGCAATTTGCATTTATTCATTTTCTTTTAGCTTAACTATTCATTTATTTTCTATTCAACAGGTTTTATGTTATCACTTCTTTCGAAAAAGCCATTTGATTTATTTCAAATTTGGCTTAAAGTTTAACATTGATCTTTTGAAGTTTTTATTCATTTTACTTGGGTTGTCCAGAAAAAAAAAAAAAACCTCACTACCTAGCATAAAGCAACGTAGCCGTTTTAACAGATATGTTGGAAGATGCATCCAGTTATCTGAGAAAGATGTTAGACTTTTTAGTTTTCATAAGTCAAGCGAAGAAAACAGTAGAGGAGATTGCTCAAAAATTTAAGTTGGTCAAATATATGCATGATTAAAAACTGGAAGGATAGTGAAGGAACGTCATTTTTGTGGTCAGAAAAACAGTCTTGAATGGTTAGGTTTTCTTGTAATGTATCTCATCTCAGTTCTGCTTCAGCCAGAATTTTGAATTATTTTCTAATAATCTATCTTTATGTGTGTTTGTTAATATAATATTTATCAACCTATTTCCGTCAATTGTATCAGTACAATTGTCAGTTGTACTGATTATTGGCCTAAAACCAATAATCAGTAGCTTTGTTGTTGACTTACTCTATGTAAAGTTAGTGAAAGACTTATTTTGTGTTTTTTGTTGGCCTAAGATTTTGCGATTCGAATCTAGACAAGAAAATCATCTCAAAACTAGAAAATGTGTGAATAGTTGAAATACACAGAGCATCTGTTTAATTTCTGTCCAGGTCAGAGGGTACGAGGGATGTGCAATAAACTTCCAGAGGTCAAGACAGAATCCTCCTCAGCAGCTCCAGCACAAGGTGGGGTGTTTGATTACAGGCAAACTGCCTTTTTCTTTTATTTTGCTCTCGGTCTCAACATACCCATCCCTGCTGTGCAACTTGATCCACTTATTATCTGTTGATCTGACCTGCGCTATAGAAAGGTGTTACACGCCAGATAATGTTTATGAGAAAGTTTAAATAAAAGCTGCCCAGTCACGAAAAGTGCCGAAGCAGACGACAAGTTGTCATTTTAAATGTTTCAAAGCGTCCTGGACTTTTCCCCCGTAGATCTTGTGCATCACGCTCGTTAGGTTTGTTTGTTTGTCGTCCCAAGAGGAGCACAGGAAATGGGGCCACAATCTCTGGGCGATGGAGCAAATCCCCGATTTGAGTCGAGGAAATGGATCCTGATGGCCACCTCTTTTTGCCCGTCTTTCCTCTGAACAGAACCGCGTCCCTCATTCAGACCCCCCGGCTACAGACCCTCCAACATGGACAAGAAGATGCTAGTGTGGACAGGCCGCTTCAAGTCCGCGGAACAGATCCCAGAGACTTTGTCGTGAGTAGCCATTTCCTGTTTATGCCAGACCTCCCCTGCCCTAGCGCACTGCCATCCGATTGCCTCCACATCACAAGAACAGAGCTGGCTAAGTGGATGAGCGGCCGCGCGGCTTGTAGCTGGTCCCTCTGAGACGTCCTTTGTTCAAACAAGGCGTCTGTTTGTGCCTGGAGGTAATTACCGTGGCTCCTGACATCAGGGCGGAGATCGCATCTGATCTGCTGCTGTGATTAGAAAAAGATCTGCTTGTCATGCTTACGAGGTAAATTCAGCCCACCTGTACGTGTCGACACGGAAGCTCTGTGTCCAAAACAAACGGCAGCAGCAGAGCAGCTCAGGAGCGTGTTGAAAGATCTGATGGTCCTGATTATAAACATTTGTATATCGTGTGAAGATTAGCTTGAAAACCCAGCAATTATCGTTTCCTTAATTGCTGTGACATATAGGAACACATGTCAGCCTTTTGTGTGTCGAAATCAGCACAATTATTGTCTTCTTTGTTGTTTCCCACCTGTTCTGAACTAACTATGTGGTCCGTTTTCATATTTTCCACAGCTACGAGACAATTGACAGTGCCAGGAATAAAATTAGAGTGAAAGTCGCCTATATGATGATGGTGTTGACATTAGGAGCCTGTGTGTTGATGGTGATTATGGGCAAAAAGGTAAGTGACAAAGCAGAAATTCGTCGCACGCACATGTGGCCCTGATCCGGTAGCTGTGAGTTCTAGGATTGCAGTGATGCGGAAGAACAGGAATTTGTTCATGTCTGTGCTGGTCGATTCTGCCGAGTCATCATGAATAGGCTAACGGTGAACTCGTCGGGTGTCTTTGTTTTCCCTGAATATCCCAAAATAGAGCCACGTGTTTTATTTTTTTACGACTGGAAAGCCGCAGTTGTAAAGCATGTTATAAACCTGAATGGAGTTGAATGTTGGGATTATAAATATGCAAGTAAATTGTTCATGTCTTTCCGGTAGGGATGAGTGTGCAACATAGAACTTCAGTGATTTATTCATTTATTTTTGTAAAACAAGAACTGGATGCACAAGTGTAAAACATCTGGTAGATTTCACATCAAATGGAAAATCACACTGAGACTCTCAAACACATACCTTTGTGCTTTGCGCAAGTAACACACATTTCTATTTAGCAACTTAAAGACCTTGGAGCGTCTCATTTGAGTTTTCTTGTAGGTCAGCATAGCAGAGTGAATAATTGGAAAGAACATGGTGCACGGTTTAACTATTTATTTTGCAAGTAAAGGCCTGAAAAGTGTGGCATCTGTTTTCCCCCCCGACTCGGCACTTTGTAAAACCACATTTAGCTGCAACTATAGTTTCTAGTTTTGAGGTTTTTACAAGCGTCCTATGCGCAGAGACTTTGAATTTTGCCAGTCTCTCTTCACCAAAAAGCTCACTTTAGTCAGATTTGCTTGAATAGGTTTGTGTAGTTTATGCAGTAATTTTTAACTCTTAACAAAAATTCTTGTTGGGATAAAAGTCTGGACCTTCAAAAGGCCATTTGTAGGCATAAATATATATAAAGGTTTCTGTTTTTATCATAGCATTTATAATTTCAGTCTTACCTGAATTTGAAGAAATCCAGATTAAAGCTTTTGCCTTGAATTCTTGTTTTAAAATATCACTGAAGTTGTTTTTTGTAGCATTCGTCCCACCCCTCTAATTTAACCATAAAAGCCCAGAATATTGTAATGCATAAAAAAAATAGCCGCGTAAAAACTTCCGGCCTGGACTTTAAATTGTTCACGGTTATAAAAACGGTCTTATCCAGATTCCATCCTGTTTTGTTTGCAGGCTGCCGGCAGAAATGAGTCCCTGACTGCTTACAACTTGGAGAAGAAAGCCAAGTGGAGGGAGGAAATTGAGAAAGAGAAGACCCAGTGATGGAGGACAGCTCTGCTTTTCAGTCATAATACAGTTGCAACCAGATATTTACATACAAAATAAAAAAAACTACTCAACTTTTTTTTTCCTCCTTATTGTATGAGATTAATCAGACTAAACCTTTTCTGTCTTCAGTGAGTTAGGTTTACCTAAAATTAGACAATATGTTAAATTCTAAAAGATGTATAAATGCACGCAATATTGCAGTCTTAAAGGACTGCCTTGATGAAATTTTCAATAGAACGATTGAAAATTCGTTCAATCTCATTCTGCAAATCATTCCCTCAATGACCACATTTGACGTGTAATTTTAGCAGCTGAAATACTAACGCTTCCAGAGAATTTTTCCTCCTTCATTCGCTATTTCGCTAGATTCTCATCTCCCCTTTCTGCTCAGTCTACTCTTTCTCCCATTGAAGTTGATTCCTCCAGTAGAAACTCACCCGGGCCAATCAGCGAACAGAAGAAGTTGTGAATGTTTTCTGATCTGCCTGTAGTTTTAGCAGTAGCAGCGGAGGAAGCTAGTGATGCAGTTTAGTCCGTGTTGGCCACAAATATTCAATTAACAGTTGCCTCGTTCAGCTCGGCACTTCTTTCTTTTCAGTGAAGGATGGTTGTTTACAGCGCAGGCAGTTTCTGGTAAGCTAAGTGGTGCACTGCATGCGTCATAGCTAAGCGTTAGCGATTGGGTGAAATACTTCAACAGAGTCCACGCCTCCAGGAAGCAATCGTTTCTCAATAGTCGGGAGTCCAGACCATCTGTACAAAGCGAATCGTAGAGCAAGGTTTTTACAAGGCTGCAGTCATTATGGCAAAAACTTCAAGGTCTTTGTTCCTACGTACATGTTGGCACGAGCTCAGCTGGCATCTTCACAACGACTTTCGCTTTTCTCCTGAGGTTGGTTCACATATTTCACACGGGACAGGTCCATCTCTGGGTCACAGTCTTCTTTCTAAATGGCATAGCTGGACATTCCCATTCTGATAACAGCTGACCTGTGGAAACTGTAGTTAACATTGAGCCAGACTTTTGGAGATCTGCAGTTATTTTCCCGGTACATTAGGTTTATTTCTTTACATTTTTTTGATGTCATTACATAAGAAAGCCGCTTTCAGCATTAATTTAAAATACATCCACAATTTTGCCTCCATTTTACATCATTATCATCATCATTTGGCTTTACTAATAGAAATAGTCTGATGCATTGCCAATGAGGAAGAAAAAAACCTGGACAGTTTGTTGTCTTTTTAGTTTTTTCTTTGCTTTTTACTCCATGGATGTAAACGCCTGGTCGACTGTATTTTCACCTAACTTGTGTTTGTACCAAAACTCTCAACTCACTGAACTCGAACTCAGTGAGACTTTTTGCCGACCAGGAGATTAGCCTCACATTGCAGATCTAATTGTAGAAAAAAAAAAAAAAAAGCCCAAACAAATTTAAGGAGTGACCGTTTTCCACGCGGTTGGAGTTCTCAGAGGAAAAGAGAAATCTTTAGTGGTACCAAGCCTAGAGCTGCAGTGAGGAATTAAAGGAAAATAAAACATTTCTGACTAGATAAGTGCTACATTTTCTGTTTCCTTCTTTGTGTATACATACCTGTGTTTAGTTTGAAAACTAATAGAGACAGTGGATCCAGTGTAATTGGGTTCTTTATCTTCATATAGCGGTATGATGAAGCCTGCCAGTGGCTATTGTGACATGTCTGTTTATAGAAATAAAAGAGTCAGCTTAATAAAGTAATTTTTCTTTGGATATCTTCTGTTAATTAATTAACTTACCTCCGAGGTTTTACTCATACCCAACATGAATTTTATGATTTCGATGTCAGACTATTTGGAAATAACACAAGATTATGCTCCCTCCGTTACAATTTCAAACATGCATTTATGGGAAGATTACTGAATAAAACTGAAATTAACCATTTCTAACTTGGCAAAATACCCAGTAATCACATGCGGCAATGAAACTGATCCACGTGCCACTGTTTGGAGTTTCTGAAATGACTTTTATGCAAATGGCAGAACAGAACAGATGCACAAACTCAGTACAACAAACAGTAATGAACACGAAGAGCTGGTCATCTCTTGGAGAGATTTTTGACAAAATTAAGCAACATGAGAAGAGTACTTGGTAAACATTCAGTTGTGCTAACTACAATGATCATCAGGATTTTCAAGTTTAATCTGGATTTTTTTTTCCTTTTTTTCTGTTGATGTTTTATGGAAGGAGTTCCATATATTAGGGATTATGGCACCAACAACAAAAAAAGCTAACCCCCAATTTAAAAAAAAAAAAAAAAAAAAAAGACCAACCTTGATTCTTCAGTCTGATACATGTCTTGATTTGGCATAATCAAACAGCAAACATTTACCTGGATTCATGTTAGACTGCTCATAGATTAAAACTGCCAATTCACCAAATGCAAAGTTGTTTTAGCTTTGCTGAGGAAACAAAAAAAATCCCCAGTTTTTGACAAGAGTTTGCTGACAATTTCAGTCCACAATCTGCTCGAATTCCCCTTATGTAGAAGGGTAAACAGTGTAATCTTTGTCATACCAGGAATGGGGGCCTGGACTCTTTACATCTCGCTTCCTGAGGAGGGAAGAGCCGTATCATCAACCAACTTAAATAGCAAACATATAGACTACCGTCGATGAACAGGCAAAAGTCCAGAACTAAAGTGCTGCAAATAAAATGAAACGATGGTTTAATAAATGAAATGAAAAAAAAAAAAGAATAATAATCCCGCTGGCTTGCTGCTGGACAGAATCCAGGGTTATATAGTCTGTTTTGTTTCGTCCAAGTCCAATTGTCTCAGTGCGAGGGAAGACTCCAATTCCCATGGTTCCATGGGTTTTTTTTTTTTTTTTAAATCAGATGCGGCAGTTTAAACTCTTGAAGGTGGAGCCAGTGCATGTGGAAAAGTCCCAATACTGGTAAGAAGGAATGATATGAGATCAGGGTGGGAATGCGAGCAATCCACCGCGTAGCGACACAGTCAAGTTTCTAATTAGTCTATGTGTGGATTCTGAGAAAAGTTGAGGAAATTCACCCTCCGTTTTTTTTGTTTTTGTTTTTTTTTCAAGTTAAGTGACTTTCTTAGTCAGTCCAAGTGATGCACTCAAACATGAGGTCGATGTCTTGGGGTCAGTCCAGTGTTTAGGTTGGATTTTTCTCTGTGTAGGAGGACAAATTAAGGGGAACCGGGTCAGTATTTGTCCATCTTCCAAGTCATTAATGCTTCAGACAAGCAGGGCAGTCCAAATTCTCCCATTGGCTGAGAGAGTGCTTGCCAATCCTATGGCAACAAGGAGAAGGACGTTCTTCTTTCCCATGAGGAGTATGGGAATGGTCTGACAGGAGATGCTGGAGCTCTGGCCAGGAAGTCGGCACAAAACAGAAAAATAAAGTGAACCTGGATGAACTGGCTGACAAGACTTGACCCATGTTGGATCTATGCACAAATATGTGCTTCTTTACTGTTACGTAGTATTATAATGATCAAGATGACGATTGAATCCATCTCTCTGGGAAAGGGGAGGAGCAGGGCTGTTTGTCACTCTGGGTCTTGACTGTGGGCAGCGACTGAGACGTGAGCGTAGATGAAGATGAAGCTGGAGCTCGGGGGTTGGGGGATTTTTTAGCATTATAGCTGGAAGCCTTCCATCGGAGCCTCGCACTGCTGGAAGAGGAACTGCTGCTGCTGCAGGTCGACGGCCGGAGCCAGCGAAGGGTCCTCGTCTTCGGTGTTGAAGTAGCGCTCGATCAGGTCGAAGGCTTTCTGGTAGATTTCCTGGTTCTCGTGACCCTGCAGGAACTCCAGTTTGTCCAGGCCTGAGAGGGAACAGAGGAAGTTAGAGCTGGAAATAGTTGTCTTTATTTTACCAGGGAAACATAAACATCGTGGCTTCTGCGCATTTTTCTTCTCAAAATTCCAGAGTAAGATTTCATCAAAATTGGAATATGTAGCAGATTAAATGGTAAGAAAATGGAAGCTGCAAAAAGAAAGAATGCATGATTGGATGAACAGATTAATAGATGAGGGAATAGATTGAAAACTGGACGGGTGGACGGACAACCATACCATAGGCCTCTTCAATGAGAGCACAGTAGGGGTTAATGCCTCCTCCTCTCTTGGCCTCCAGCTCTCCCAGTCGCAGGATGTTTTCTAGACCATTTAGAGCCACTTGGACTATTTTGGAATCCATCAGTGTGAGAAGGTCACACAGAGGTTTTATACAACCGAGTTCCACTAGATGCCTGCAGGGGGCAGTACAGACACAGTAAAAATAAGACTCATCACTTAACCGTAATAAAAGGGGTTGTCTTTGGAGTAATATTTATGTCAAAACCACTTAAAACTTATACAAATTTACCATACATGAAGTCTTAGGAAGAACTAATGATGATTAGATTAAATCTTAAGATATGAAACATAATAAAGACAAAGTTTATTTACTATTGTTTGGTATATGCTATACTTTTGTTTTAAGGCTTTCAAGATTTATAAAAAATGCAAAGAATAAAGTACATGGTATTAAAGAGTACATTATGTAACAAATCTACGCAAAAATGAACTCAAATGTATGATGTAACCTCTTTTTTCTTTCTTAAATAGAACTTGACTTTCACCTTATTTGCTCTGCAGAGCCGCCGGAGGTGGCGTTGGTAATAGCCCACGCTGCCTCCTTCCTTGTGCGAAACTCAGCTACTTGCAGAATACTGATGAGAGGAGGCATCAGACCCGCATCTATCACCATCTGCGAACAAGGGAAGGAACTCATCAGGTCTTCTAATTACTTCTAAAGTTACAATAAAAGCGAAAGTGTAAACGCACCTGTATTTGTGCTCGATTCCCTGCAGTGATGTTGGAGATCGTCCAACAAGCTTCCTTCTTAATAGACTCCTTGGGGCTGCTCAGCAGGTGAAGTAAAGACTGCAGTGCCGAACAGTTCAGAATCACCTGGAATGATACGAGTTGGACACAGTCAGAAAATTCACACTTCTCCAGACATTAATACTCAGTTGAAGTAGATGTTGCCTTTACTTGTGTCTGCAGATCATCTCCAGTGACTATGTTTCCAACGGCTCTCAGTGCAGGAGACACCACCTTGTAATCAGAGTGCCTGAAGGAGAGCAGAACCACAGATTGTCATTTTTCAGGTCAGTCAAATAAAAAAGGGCATCTTCATGAATTCTAATGTCATTAAAACGTTCATTTATTTCAGTAATAGCTTGTGGCTCCAGGAAGCCCAGGCCTTGTGAATCTCCCAAAACTCTGGAAGGGGTTTTGCGATAAAATCCTCTCAATGTTTTATGCACATATTAATTTATTAAGAGGCAGCTGCATTTGTACCAGTACACTCAAAACAGTTGAAATGATGTGCACAGGCGAGACTCTGTGACTATTTTAGCAAATTATAATAAGTATGCAATTATGTTTGTTTGCTTATAGCCCATGAACAAGTCATATATTCTATCAACATATTAGTAAAATGTTCTGCATAGTTTCAGTGTACGTGTTTAATGGCTTACATCAGCAGTTCGACTAGCCTTCGACAGACTCCTGAGTCGATAACAGCCTGGATCTTGTCATTGGGGCCATCAGAAAGGTAAGAGAGCGCCCAGCATGCATCAGCAAGTATGTCTGTGTCGTTAACAAACAGCAGCCAGGAAAGCACGCTGAGACACGGGGACACCTGAGAGAGAAAACATCGTGTTCAAGTCCAGCTAGGAAAAAACTTTTGCAATTAAGATATGAGAGATAACAGGCTTGTGACCTTGAAAGGCAAGCAATGCTGTGCCGAGATGTGGGCAGTTGCCATAGTGATGCTCTGTCCTCGCAAATTACCTTAGCAAAGTCTGGAGGTGGGTTCTTTCCTCTGCACAGGTTGGATAGCGCCCACACTGCGTTCCTCATCATTGTTAGACGATTTTGTTTGGCCAATAATCTGCAAAGAGAATTTCACAGATCCAGCTTGTGAAACTGCATTTTAATTGTGCGAGTGGTATCGAAAAGATGAGGAAACTGGGAAGCTACTTACTGCAGCAGGGAGGGAAGGATGTTACAGTCTATGACAAAGTCTCTGCATTCTGTGCTGTCACCTGCTATGTTTCCCAAGGCCCACACTGCCTGAGGGGAAAAGCAGCCGTGTAAGCTCAACTGTAAATGCAACAGAAACGCTGCAAGTGTATTTTGAACAGGCTAATTGAACTGAAGAGTAAAGTTAGCTGAGAGAAGCCAATGATGACAAAAAAGTCCACAAAATCTTTCTTACCTGTTCCTGTACGTCCTCAAAGTCCGAGGCGAGCATCTCTATGAATATGGGCACGGCCCCTGCCTGGATTACAACGCGCGTTTGATGGGATGTACCTGACGCAATGTTGGTCAAGACCCATGCAGCCTCGAACTAAAACAGAACATGAAAAGTGTACAATAACATTAGGTTTTATGGTAACCCTTAAACATGAGGAAAGTACATAAGCATAAATGAAAAAGTTTGCAATAAATGTATAGCAGATATTTCTACAGAGTTAAGACTTTAAATGTGGAACCTAACAAACCTGAAATTTTCTATTTTTGATTTTCCACACTTGTACTGTTGAGCAGAATCAGTATGTAAATGTACCTGCAGTGTGCAGTTTTCTCTCCTCTTCAGAAATTCAACAAATCGCTCCACAACCCCTGGAGTAGCAATAACTTCATCAATGGGTGGGTTTGGTTCTGTGCGACAAATGCAGAAGAAAAAGAAGGGAAAAGAAAAAGTCCTAATTAAATACTGGAGAGCTGGAGAAGTTTTTTAAGCATAAATTAGAATTAAAATCACACACAGACAGCAGAGTTGCTCAGAATGACAGATTTTGATAATCCATGCATTTCAAGCAATGTCACTATTTCATAGGTTCAGATCATTTAACGACAAGCAGAACATGCTGTGCTGTAGAGAATAAAGTCCACAGACATGAGTGATGAACACATGAGTGAAACTTGCAGCTGTACCTTTAGAAAGGAGTTTCCTAAAGCGCTGAGTGCCTATTAGCTGCTGCTCTGGAGAACTGGAGAAGATCATCTGAATCATGTCTTCAGAGATGACCCCACCCTGCAACACAATTTGTTTACATCTGGTTTTATCGAAGGTTTTTTTTTTTTTTTTTTTAATTTATGGAGAACAAGGATGCTTATTTAAACGTTTTCTCACCATGAGTGGGTCCAGGTTGTTCGCCTGTGATTCCAGGTAGCCGCTGTCGGCCATCCCATCATCCTCCAGGGCTCCATCGTCCTCCACAGTGGCAACGTTTCTCCTTTTAAAAAGCTGCAATAGAATTGGAACATGTAAATATAATTTTTGACTCATTTGCCTTGATGTTACATGAATATTAAGAGCACAAGTAGGAAGATGCATACAGTGCCTTGCAGTGGAACGCATATCACTTCAACTTGAAGTTGGATTTTTGTTTTAAAGCCCGATTCCATTTTTACCAACTTATTTGCTCACCACTGTTAGCTAATAAAACTCTCAAAGAACAGCTGTTTTTATACTGAATCTGATTGCATACAAGAGTTTAATAATTTTGTAAATTCTGACGGCAATTGACTGGATTTTGTTTAAGGATACCAAAGGAAATGGAGCCGAATAGAAATGCACAAAGCACATCCCTTCATTTGTAGAATATTTTGAAAATCATGCCTCATTTTTGTCCCATTTTATAATGCGTGATGGTTTGTGTCGGGATATCACAAGCGCTGCATGATACCAGGAAGTATTTTATTGTAACATTGATGAATGCTATTATGACAATATCCATTAAGATTTTAAAAACTGTCCTGACATTTTTCTTTCTTTTGCCATCACACAATATCCAACCAGTCTGTGAGTTTCAGCTTTTCTGACACTACAAACATATATATACATGAGGTATCAGTCCCTTGTAATTACAATATAGCAAGTACTATACCATCAGCTGTGTTACTTCAGTTTGATTTTACACCATGAATTACTTACTTGTTCATCCTTCTTCTGTTTGCGGAGCTGCAGACCTTCCTCTTCCCTCCTCCTCCTCATCTCATCTGTGTTGAGAGACTTGTTCTTGTAGCTTTTGAGTCTTGCATTGTCCTTACCCTGACTCATGGTGCACCCTGACATAATACAAGCATCTATTATTAGCAAAGGATTCTCAAAATCATTTCCACTACTGTTCCAACGGCCCCATACACACATTCACAGATTTGTGTACAACTTGTTGAGTATGAAATGGAGCAGCCTGCAGCTTCACACCAGCAAAATCTAAATTGATACATTATGGTTCAAATACAGCGTTACAAAAAGGTACATTTAAAGTACAAAACTGAAAGAAAAAGAACAAAATGGCAACATGTGGTTAGAAAAAGGGGCAAAGATGCAAACTCAAAGTCATCTTACACATGTAACATCTCATAATTCATAATTGTAACTTATATACATTCCAGGATACTGATTAAGCTGGACTATTCATATTTAATTCAACTATAAGCACAGACAGGCTCAAAATTATTCATACCCATTGGGGATAAAGATTTTAAGTTATTTTTGCTTAACCAAAACTTTTGTTTTAATTTTAAGATGCAGACAGTTGATTATTAAAAAGTAATCAATGTATAAGGAGTATCACTTTTGAGAAAAAAATAAATACATTTTAACAAAAGAAAGGAACACTGAAAAACTGCTAAACCATAATGAATAATGAGTGGAAAAGCTTTTATTGGTAGAAGTCAAATGCTTCTTATGATTTCTGAATTTGTTTTTGTTCTGTCTTCACAAATATATTTGATCCTTCAGCTTTTGCAATGAGCTCTGCGTCTTTGAAGCTGGGAGGCCCCCGTACCATCATCCTAATCTTTCGCTCCTGTCAAATTTTGTTTATCTTAACAGCTGGATCAGAGTCCTTCATAAAAACATGCCTGCTTCAGTACTAACATGCATGATCCCAGATGAACTAATGTGACAGCTGTCAGTATTAGCAGAAGAATCGATACTGCAGCCTCAGCCGCTTTTAATTTTAAACAGTTAATAAGTAGATCATTCCCCTAAACAAACATTGCCTAACAACTCAACATTTGAAGATATACTGCTGGCAGCAGGGTTAGCTTTCTGTGGCTTTACACAGGCTAACTACCAGCAAACCAAACTTAATTTGGTATGCTAAGCATGTCCTTTACATATTCACGCTTATTAAAAAGCACCGATATAAGGTAGAATGACGTCCTCAGTCGGTCAAGTTGGTTATGTCACAGCCAGTGTTGGCCGCATTCAACACCCCAAGCTAACAGTCGAACAGCGGCTAACTGGACGTTAGCTTAGCGCGAAACCCACCTTAGCACACTGGACAACCAAATATTTCCAAACGCTTTTGACTGGAATTCAACTATTTTTTCCAAATTAATTAGTGGAAAACACTATGAATCTGAAAATTGAGATATTTGTAATATTCTGACCTGTCAGATTGGGCTCGTAATCCCCTGTATTCGCTAGGCCACCGTCGAACTGCCGTCGCCGGTATGTCAACAAATGCGCATGCGCAATACTGAGACTTCGCTTACGCACAATAGCTCCGCCCACAAGATGCGTTTTACTTCATAAACAAAGCGGTTGTCTATTTCTAGTCTGTTTCTATTTCTATATTTAGCTTTTAGAAATTTTCTACAGTCAAAACACTGTCCTAAAAAAAAATAATAAAACACTTTTCATACAGTTTCAGTGTTTGCATCTTCAGACATTTAGCTATTTTTTCTATTAATATTTTTTGCTTAGAAGCTGTTTTTAAAGGATTTAAAGAATGCTTTTAACTTCAAAGCAAATTGCATCCACAAATCCGCCCTCTGATAGCGTGAAGCCTGACTGTGCAGGTGTCACTTTTTAATGTTCTATATTTTTGAAGTGGACTAGACGAGACACTTCGGCGCCGATGGCCATGTTGTAACTTGAGATGAATCATGGGTCACCTGTGCAGCCACACGCGCCCACATATCCTATTCAATAAGTTTTAGTGACTTACAGTTTTTTTTTTTTTTCAAATTCAGGTGTGAATAGGGAGTTGAGGTACCCCAAAGTATATGTGATTACACAATGTTGCATCTTGAAAATCACAAACTGCAAAAATTAAAAAATATAATATAATATAATTATTAACATTTAATATATTTTGAATCACACTATTCTCTTTTTCTAATACTTATTTTCAATAATAATATGAACAATACAACATGAAAATCAAATATATGTAAATTAAATAAATAACAGTGCTGAGCATTAATCTGTTTGACATTTCCTCTAAAAGCAGGTCTTTTAAAGAAAATTTGACTTAAGAGGTAAAAATATGTAAATAAATACATCATTTCTGAATGTTAAATAAATGTTCTCCTCATTCGTATCCCTGTTTGTGCAAGCATTTAAAACATAGTCAATCAGACTTTCAACATTTAAAGGCCTATTTGTCTACAAAGAGCGGCGATCTGCCATCGGGAATGATAAACATTTGACCCATCACCCTCAAAACAAAGCACTCTGCACAGTCTGCAAAGTTTGAAAATAATATTTGATATCATGATTATTTTGATTGAGAGTCTCATAATATTTTCATACCATAATTTAATCGGACTTATTGTTAATTATAGTACAGATATTAAAATTAATCAAACCTTATTACTACTATGCGATGGAGTTTAATTAGATAGGCTGATTTAATGGACAAAGTCTCTTAAATCTTCCATAGTGACACGTGACAACAATAAAATCGCTTCTCTTCAAAAGAAAAGTTTAAGATAAAAGGTGAAAACGTCAAACTGCATAGTTAAGCACCTGCCACCCATCTCAGGACGTAAACATTGTTGCAGTCTGAAGCTATGTCCACGCGTCTATAAATATGCCGTAATGCGATCAAAGTCAAACTCAGACAATCCTGTATAGGCAAAAATGACCACAACGCAAACAAGAGTGGACTTCCAGAGCTTCGACATGTGGCACGACTACATGAACCTGAACACGCTCCTGGTGGGCGACCGGCGTCCGGTGGAGCTTGGAGACACACAGGAGCCCAGGAAGAAGCCCGTGCAGCAGATGCGCATCATCCAGACGTCACTCGATGGGAAGAAATGGAAAAAATCCTCAGAGACTAGGTCAGTCAGCAGCAGCAGCAGTCTGTCGGACACCAGCAGCTGCAGCAAGACCTCGGCGGACCTTTGCCGCTTCTGCAGGCAGAACGGGGAGTCTCCCAGGGTGTACCGGTCCCACGCACTCAGATCGGACGACGGGAAGGTGACCTGCCCCATCCTGTGGAGTTACACCTGCCCCATCTGCGGGGCCAGCGGGGACCACGCTCACACACGCAGGTACTGTCCGCAGGGAAAAAAGCGGATGGAGGCAGAGACGGAGCTGCCAGTTTTCAAGTTCTGGTAACTTGACAGACTCAAATGACAATTACAAAAACTGTACATAATTACAAAAAAAAAAAAAGAAAGAAAGAAAGAAAGAATGTTCTGGACATGTGTTCAGTTTTACCCCCAAAAGCTGAGAAAGACTCTGTTGTAACGATCAAAAATGATTTTCTTGCAGCTTGTTTATGTTTATGTCAAAATATGTTTGAGTCCAAGTCTGCTGCAGACGATTTGATCTGCAGAGTTCAGCCTGTCACTGTTAAAAAAAAAAGTTAATTAAAAAAAAAAGCTTCAGTTATGCACGAGGATGACTGATGTGGAAATAGTTCACGTGCCAAACGGTTTATTTTGTATTTGTTTACTAACAGCGATGGACACACGCGACTTGTTCTGAAATCTTTATGAAAACACAAAATAAACAGTTTCCCGAAGAGTAACTTTTGTGAAGGCGTTTTATTTGTGTGTAAAAACATATGTATCACTGTGTGCATATATTGTAACATTCCTATTTAAACATTCATTGCATAATGTCCACTTTAAAAGTTGGAGTTAGAAGGGTAGTAATCTTTTATAGTTTCATAATTCCTGTCCTGCGATTTCATAAGATCAAATCGAAATACGTTTTCGTAACTGCAATAAACTAGTCCTCTGTTTTATAAACTCTTAATCAGACGACACTAGTATAGAGTTGTAGTAATATGTCTGTGGGCTTATAGTTTAGAGATTCATTTAGCTGTGAGTCCTGTATTTAAGATTGTACAGCAAATCTGTCTGTTTTCTAATTCCTATAATCCCATCATGTTCTGAGCATCCAACAGAAAACAAATTTAAACCTTTGTCTCTTAAAAGTTTCCATTTCTCCATAAAACAAGACTTTATTCTACATCGTACATCACAAGAGTGTATGAAGTCGGAAAGTTTTTTGTTGTTGTTGTTGTTTTTTTTTTATTCAAAGATGCATGTTTGAACCCAGAAATCCTGGCTGGATTATAAATATAAATTTGCTTTTGACTGGAGAGAAACAGCAACGGTTAGAAACAAGGGAGCCACAAAGTGAGACTTAAATAAATAAATAAATAAATAAATAAATAAATAAATAAATAAATAAATAAATAACAACAACAACAACAACAATAATAATAATATTTTTAATAACAAATGATCGTTTTTACCAGATTCAATATCCCATAGAATAAAGCACATCCATTCTCCTTTTGGAAAACTTGTGGTTTTCTTTTATTTTAAATCCCCAAAATAGAAACATAATGGTGGTTCCATAAAAATACTTCAAATTTCTCATCTACAGTAACAATTTATCAAAAATAATAAGTTATCTTTAAAAAAAAAATAAAATAAAAATAAAGGTCGCATGCTGTAACATTTGTGTCTAAATGAGTTTTGTTTACCTGGACTCTTTGTGTTGTAAAAGTTGCAGACCCCTGATGTAAACAAACAGACATAAAAAGCTCAACTTATTTAATTCACCAGATAATAACTCAAAATGATCTAATGTTTGAGGGAAAAACAAAGTTTCAGATTTTGATTGCACTAGCATTCTTTAAAGACTACTGGAGGTCTTATTTTTATCAGAAGAATTTACTCTGTTCTTTGCAAATGTGTTTTTGGTATTTCAGCTAAACAAATACCAGAAAAAATGTTATTTAAAACATTTTTACATAATTCGAGTCATTCAATCTACCTGTTTGCTAATAAGACACACTGTCAGCTTTTTTTTCAGGACCATGATGCATTTTGTTCAGCTCAACATTTCATAACTCTGAAGATCAGGTGGATTAAAATCACTTCCTGGCCAATCCTAACAGAGTAATGCAGGGGTTGAGTAAGAAAGCTTACGTGAATGTATGAATGGGTCATAAATACTATGTTATCCAACACAGTATGGGGGCAAAGTCTCACTCTTTATGTGTTCAGAATTACTAAAGAGAGTCATAAACAGGAGTCAGCTTAGGTGGCACCTCGTTTTTTTCCATTCTTTCAAGTTTTTTATCTGTATTGAGGTAAAAAAAAAAAAAGTGTCTGGTGTCGTATGTTTCAAACACGCACACGTGCGGAACAGTCTAGTAAACTCAACGTCATAAAAGTCCTGCTATTACACAACCATACCTATTAAATGCAGTGAAGACCCTCGTTTTGCACCACACTGCGGAGAACTCTTATTCAGGGGCAAATAAGTGGTAGGTTTCTGCTAATGATGCAGATTGTCTGACGTGGCACCAATATCGTTTTTTCTCTCCGTTTTCCAGATTGGTTGACAAATATTTCTTGGTCTCAGGTAAGTTGAAGCATCAAGAATGGCGAAGCACAACCTCGGTCTTCTGATTGCCATGGCGATGGCATTGATCATCTTCATCATCACCATGGTGTTCTCTGCGCTGGCAGCAGCAGGAAGCTGTGAGTTTGAATTTAAAGATTTAAGTTATTTAATTGTTTGTAATATCAATGACATAAAATACTATTCTTTTCTGCATTACAATGGTTAAATCTTTTTTTTTTAATTGAAAAAGTTGAATAAAGGCTAACTGTATTATAATTGTTTCATTGTTTCTATTTTTACCCTTTTAGCTGATTTTTCATATATATCTTTTTTTTCTCGTTTACTATACAGCCCCGTTTTTATACGACACCAGCAACATTTCCGCTCAGTTTGTCATCCAGCTCACACCATCAGGTTGGACCTTCACCATCTGGACTATCATTTACTTGTTTCTGGCTTTGGTGATGGTGTACATCCTCTCCGGCATCTTCAGAAAGTAAGTGAAAAAGCTCAAATTGAGGTTTTCGGCTTGAGTGAAACATCGAATTACAATAGTGACTTTGGCGGTGTGCAAATATTCTCTGCAGGAACGCCTACGGCTATGTCTACTGCAGCCCTGCTGTTCTGCCGTACGGCTTTTTTGCGTTTTGGTGCTTGAATCTGGTCCTCAACATCTCATGGTTGTTCCTGTGGGACAGAATGTAAGACGGAAACTTTTTCATGTCAGCTTAATCTGTTCTTTTTCCATTTGTAGGTAGTTTGTTTTGAGAGAGATTATTTAAGACATTACAATAATGTTAAGTGCCATATTTATTGTATTCGGTGCACTCAGTGTTTCAAAATCAAAGCTATTGTGCATTACTGGTACATCAAATGGATTTGTAGGATACTTTAGTTGTCAGGAGAAACAGGCTGCATTTTGTTTTCACAAAACACTGAAAATCCTCATTAGCCCTTGTATATTTCAAAATATACAAAGTTTGGTTCTTTTGGATTGCTCTTTGTTGCTTGTATTTTTTTAATTTAAAAATAAAAATGTAAGTAACTTAAATACAATTTTGTTGGTAAAAATTAAAATGTCTAAATTACCATCCCTAAAAAAACTAAGAAGAGTCTCGAAATAAGTAATTTTTTTCATCTGATACATCCAGCTCTGCAAACCACATCTCCTTGACAAACAGACATTTGCATGTGCTGCCTCCGTGCAGTTGTACAAATGATTTAACTACTTATCAAAGGTTTCCAAAAGTTCTTCATGGGGTCGTTTTATTTATTGTATCCACGAGTTTGCAGACTGAAAGCGTTGGATTAGGGACAGAATATTTCATTATGCAGCCCACTGATAAAGCTGACCTTTGCTAAGGAGATAAGCAGCAGAATGTGCAAATTACAAAACAGTTGTAAATGTGAAGTTTGGTCGTAAACCGTGTTTTTATTCTAAGTGTAATTTTTTTTTTTGAAGGTTCATGCCTGCTGCGCTTGCTTTCCTCATCCTGATCGCACTGACAAACTATGGTGTGATATTCTTCTCCTGCTACGGCCTGAGCCAATATGGAGCCTGGCTCAACAAATACCACAAAGTAGACCTGTGGCTCCACAGAGTGTTGGTTAGTTTTTCCAGCTTAGCTTTTACCTGTTCAACTGTCTTCTCAGCTTCTGTCTTAATATTTTCTTTTGTCTGTATTGCAGATTCAGAATGGGGTCGCCATATATGCCACATGGACAACCATAGCTTCTCTCGTTAACTTGACCATTGTGTTAGAGTATGACGCCAAAGTGTCCAGCACAGACGCTGCCACGGTTTCCCTTTCACTTTTGACCGTAGTGGTGGCTGCGTGGTGTGTATAAGTTGGAAAAAAAAGTTTTATTTGTTTTATTTTTACGGAAAAATAAAAACATGGACGCAATATCTTGTCTCTTTGGCTGTCTCAGGTTCCTCCTGGAAAACTTTGTCCTTGACAAACACGTCAGGTTCATTCTCTCCATCTACCCAGTTGTGATCTGGGCGCTGACAGGCGTCTTTACGGAAAACTACAACGCTGCTGATCCCACTCGCAATAACGTCTTCATTGGTAAGGAAAAAGGATGCTTATCTCAGTCGACAACATTGCAACGACTTTCAGTTTGTTTGCAAGAGCACATGTATTGCAATGATATTGTAAAGAGAATATACATTCTCTTTCAGTAAATCATCTGGTCCTAACCAAATCTTGAAAGTTACATGTAGATTTAGAAAAACAACTCTAAAACAAAAATCTCCATTTCAAGTATCAAGCATAATAATTTGGGCTGAAGGACTTGATCAAGTCGTAAAACACAGCACATCAACACAATTCAAAATCATACATATTATTAACCAATGTAGATACTTAAAAATGTGACAATGTGACAAACTCCAGCCTAAGTTAAGTTTACAGAACCACTTTTCCCTGCAATTACAACTGTGGTCTCTACTGGCTTTGCATATTTACTGAAACCACTGCCTAATATTCTAAGTGCTCAAACTCAGTCAGAATAGATGAGAAGCATCTTTACATGTAATTAGTAATACGATAAATTACTTTTCCTCCAACACAGCTGCACTGTTGGGTATCACCTGTTTCCTGTTTGTTGCACGGATACTTCTGGTCACCTGGAGGCAAATCAAAAAGCCGCTCTACAAAGACGTAAACCCTGATGACATGTCGCCAATGGAGATCGCAGAGAAGCAGAAAAAGATGTTTAAATGAGCGTCTTTTGTGTGTGTGTGATTGAGGCTTTTATTTTATGTCTGACTTTATCTTGCGATCTCTGTAAGATATATCTGAAAATCCATTGCATCTGTTTAAAAATGATAAGCGTGTCCTTGAGAAGATGGCTGACTCATCATGAAGCTCTTATGAACCTGTATGATAACACACCTGTAAGCACGCTGAGCTCCCTCACAGATTAGAAACGTGTGTGCCGTTTTTTTATTTCAGATGAGTTTTGTCCTTTAGGTTTCGTTATGTTATTGTTTGCTTTTTGTTCATATATTATGACTATTGGGTTGTATAGCTTTTGTATTATGAAAATAAAGACTATTTTAAATCAATTTATAAAGGATAAGTCTGGATTATTTTTGCAGTGTCAATGTTAGAATCAGAATTTCATCACTTATCCTTGAGGGGAAATTAAATAATACAAGACAACACATTCAAGACATTAAATACATTAACAAAACAGTCAGATTTTTTTTTCTAAGTAGCTCAAGCAATATTAATGAACTATTTAGTGTTAATCAAAACCCTCATTAACAGATAACAGAAAATCAGAATAAGACCCAGTGCTCTCTTTGAGCTACAAAATGTGCCCGAACATTAACCAGATTCAAATAAATGCAGGAAAGCTCAGAGTAAAAACAAACATGATGTAGTACCTCTCACTAAATCTAGATTTTCCATGTTTCATATTTCCATCCTTTCATATTTGTATGAGTATCAGTTCATTTGGAATTTTTCTGAATGCAACACTATCCACATATTGCCTAATTTTTGCTGTTGTGGTACTGTCTAGAACAAGAACAAGAAATAGAAATGTTTTTCTGTTTCTTCAATGAATTCACAAAAACAACAAATAAAGACATAAAATAGTGTGTTAATCAAAATAAACCAAATAAATTTCCCGTACATTTTCTGTGCAACAAATAGTAAATATTGAACTGAGAGAGCTTTTCTCTTGAATCTTCAACAGATTACGGAATATTGAGTAGATAAAACTTGTTTAAATATATTAATAAATACACATCAATTCAGCAATTAAACGGCTTGATGATTAAAACTGAGTAGAAGTCTGTTGATCCTAATCTTACTGATGATTAGGTCAATTAATTTTTGTCAATTAAATATGAATGATGCTAAAAGCTTCAATCTGTGACAAAAACCAGGTTTTATTCTTTTTTTACTTTTCTGTAAGTTAAAATGTTGAAAATCATTGAGACTAATATGCCTCAGTCGAGTTTCAAGCATCACTACATGAAAACCTTTGAATTAATTTGGTATCACGACGATAATAGAGGAGAACATCCTTTACAACTCTGATTCAAATCTCCCATATGTTTTTATCTGCTCCGTAATCTGCTTACTATGAATTATCACACCATATCCGGGTGGGGGTGCCGTCGCTTGCAGGAGTCTGTTACACTCGGAGGGAAGGTTTATGAAACAAACGTTATCAAATAAGATGACTTTGCGCTGAGTTGCTGTGACCTAAACATCTGCCAGAAGTTGCTGCTCTTCACCTGTGTTGAAATTAAAGTGACAGAAATAAGCAAAAACATTTCTTGTAGAGAGGATATTTAAAGGCTCGGGAGCCAAGATTTAAACGCTTCAGCTGATTACGAGAACAGTATCCTTTCCAGTTCTGAGCCTCTCTGATCTCATTCATACGTGTGCTACTTTCGTCGGTTTTTATAGATTTATATATTTATGGGTTTCTCAGAATACTAAGCCAAAAGTTCAAGAAATTATTTATCGAAAGGTCTATTTGCCAAAACATTCCTTGCGGTAAGCACGGCAGTAGTGCAGACACCACATCTGATATAAGGAGTGACTTATTTGTTAAATGATGTCATCTGATATAACAAAAACTACAAGCACAGTTTCAAATATCTGTTTGCTTGGTTTGTCTGTTAATCATAAACCAAAGATTAATAATAATAAAAAAAGCACCATCATTTTAATAAAGAAGGAATGTACAATATATATATGTGCATCTTCTAAAAATAACTGGACCCTCTGTACCAAGCTGCAAGTGCCTGTAAGATAAGAGCTGCACGTGACCCTCAGGTGGGTCGTAAACGTTTCTCTTACCTAACTTTAAACCTCTATATAACAGGCCGATCCCCCCCGATGCTCCGCATTTACTCACTCTCTTCACACCAGCGACTTGGTGGACATCAGAAGAGCAAACAAGGTACGCTACAGCCGATGTATATGTGGACTTTGTTTTCTGTCACGTTGCCAGTTTTTTATTGACTTGCATAAAGCGGAGCTGACATAGCAACTCATGAATGTATATGTAATGTTATACAAGCTGTTTCAAAGCTGAAATGTAAATCTTTGTTTGTTATCAAAATTTTAAAAAGAAGTATTAATGTTTTTTTTCTATCACTGTTTTCATACTTTAAAACTGTATTTTTCCTCTATTTGTCAATAGTGTATTTGCATCAGACCACAATGGGAAAGCACAACTATGGGCGACTTGCTGCCATATTAGTATCTGTTGCCGTCTATGCAGTAAGTCTCGTGTTCAACGGGCTTTCTGTGGTTGGAGTTGGTGAGTTGGATCATATTCTATCTCTTCTGTTAAGATTATTTTCTCTGTAAGTCTTGAATTCTCACTGCAGGATTGATAAACACAAATATCAGTTCAATATGCAAGTTTCTCTTGAGCTTGAATCGGCAGTAGCGTCTTACCTCTCGTACGCAGGTCCCTATACCACGACTACAGGCAATGTGTCGGCTGTGTTCGACACAGAGCTCACTCCTTCAGGGTGGACCTTCAACATCTGGACCGTCATCTACATCTGGCTGTCTGCAATGATCGTTTACATCGTTTCTGGTCTTTGCAGAAGGTAGCAGGAACATTCTGTCTTTATGCTAACAGAAGTAAAAGTGATTTAAAGACCGTCCCATTTGTTTTGTTCTGCAGGAATGGTTATGGATATGTCTACTGCAGCCCCGCAGTGTTGCCCTATGGATTCTTCATCAGCTGGTGTCTCAATCAAGGATTCAACATTTCTTGGCTTCTTGTTTGGGACAGAGGGTAGGAGCCTTCTCTAAAAGCTTCAGTTTGTTTTTGCAACAATCTCAACTGAGTCACAAAGCAAGCAGTTTGAATGTTTGAATTTGTGTTTTCTGTTTTAAGACTGATGATTCCTGCGCTCATTTTCCTCATCCTGCTTATCTGTACAAACTACTCCATGGTTGGCTTCATCTGTCACGGGCTTCACGTTTACGGACCCTGGCTCAATAAGTACAGCAAAGTAGATCTGTGGCTCATTCGCATGTTGGTGAGTGCTTGTAACAGCCAGCCCAAGAAACAAGCAATCTAAGCTTGTTTAGTTTGCTTGTTTCTAATGTAACTACAGTTATCATTAAAATACTTATTCAAAAAACACACAAAATGAAAGAAGCATTATGTTTGACAAAGTTACTCTTCAGCTAAGCAGCAAAAACTAGAAATGCAACCTCTGCTAAGTCAGCTTAAACATAAGCTGGGAAATTAAATGGAAAAAAAAGTAACATTGACTTTTATAAAAACATATACTGTTCATAACAGATGTTTATATGTGCTGTGTTCAGCGATTAAATAAGTCATTATATTTCTTGTTTAGGAAGATTAGCATCAGATAAATTCCAAAATATTCAGTAAAATTTTTATTCTAGAGTTTCTTTTAACAATCTACAGTTCAGAAGTTTAATTACATTTCTATCTGGCTTCTTACTCGCTGAGTCGTCTTTCAGCCATTATCAGAACATGATTCACATAACTGTGGGTAACGACCCTCGGTTACCAGGCAGTATCTCCATAACGTTGGTTGATACAAATATTTTGCACCAAAACATGTACACTGAATCACTGAGCATTTTTTCTTTAGGCGGAACATTCCCATAATGCTTTTTTCTATTGCTTAAGAACATAAACATTAGGCTTTTGAAAATCTGACCTAAGGATGAACCAGACTTGCGCACATTTTTTAAATCATAGCAATCAGTGACTGAAAGCTGCAAAATCTGGAAAATTGTAATGTACTGTAATATTTGTGATGTTAGAAGGCAAAAACTTTCAAGCAATGATTATAAATAATATCAGCTGAGCTGCAGTTAACAATGGTAATTAGAGTTTGCCGAAAATTTCAGTTTATTAAGGCCCCAAACCAAACTTGGGTAGGCATGATTGGATTTTATTTTACAGAAATGAATAATAAAACAAGGCAAAAAAAAAAGTATTTAATTTTCAAACTCATGAAATCTTTATCTGCAGGTTCTCAATGGTGTGATGATATACACAACATGGACGACCATTGCAACTCTCCTCAACCTGACTATCGTGCTGAAGTATGAAGCCAACATGTCCACAGCAGACTCTGCCACGCTATCATACTCTCTGTTGTCTGTGGTGCTGCTTGTGTGGTGAGTGGTATTTCTTTGAATAATGTATATTTTGGGAAGAAAAATTATAGCATGATCTTTATAATCAATGCCTTCGCAGGTTCGTTGTGGAAAACTTTGTCCTGGACAGACATATGCGGTATGTTTTCATTCCCTACGTTGTTGTGATCTGGGCTCTGTCTGGAAACCTGGACAAGAATTATGACGCCTCCTCACCCAGCCGCAATGGCATCTTCATTGGTAAGAAAAGTGGAACTTTAGATGTTTTATATGCAGATAATGTGAGAATGTCAGAAATGCAAAATTGCCTAGAGCAAATGTGATATAAGAAATATTTTTTTTAGACTACCGGTTTTTGATATGGGCCAGGATCAGCTTCCAAGAATACTATACCAAGGGAAAAGGGAAGGGAGAGAAAAAGAGACGGAGGGAGGTGCAGGGTGGATGGTTAGACAACCAGAAAGAAAAATAAACTTATCAGTTAGTTTCATCCTGATTATGTTTTCGTTTGCCTCTGCAGTCAGCACGCAGTTGGCCCCCTCCCTGCTTTTGTGTTGAGTAACCACCCCCTACTTGCTGCTGAGAATGAGGACACTATGTCCTTTGAGAGGGACTGTGCAGTGTTTTATCCCACCACGGAATCCCTCACTTCACAAAAGATAAATATAAACCGAGAACAAAACACACTGAACGAACTAAGGCAAGATCTGAAGTGAAGAAACAACGAAGAAGTAATCAAAACAGAAACCAAAATGATTCTCAAAGCTGAACACTACCTAACAGATTGTTTTCTTGTAGCTGTCCTGCTGGCTGTATCCTGTGTGCTGTTTGCCATCCGGATTGCTTTAGTAGTTTGGAGACACATCAAGCAGCCACTGTATGAAGACGCAGGTCCCAAAGCCTTGGAGGTGTCTGAAATAGCTGAGAAGCAGAAAAAAATATTCCGTTGAGAACTTTTGAGTATAGCAAGCAAACAAAGCTGCCTTTTCTATTTAAACTACCTATTTTTGTGTATGTTCTGACACATTAACTTTTACTGCAGTATAATTTTGCTACTATGCTTTTGGACTGCCAGATCTATAAAGCCGTCATGGTTGTTGCCTCAAATTTAGATAAGACTTTGATAGGAACACTGTGATTACATTATAATTACAGCAGTTCACATCAGAAATGGGTTGTAATTAAATTTCTTTTTAACATTTGTATATTTAAATGTATATGTTTTTTCTGTATTGCTTTTTGTTTTGTGTTTAAATAAAACCTACATTCCAAACCCATGTGTTCTCTTTGCACATTTACATTGTTTCATACTTTAAATATTTTGTTGAAAGAATTTAAATTGAAGTGTGACATCTCTCAACAAAAATAAAATGCAATTTCTTTGTGCTTTTAGATCAATTAATATAATTTCAAGAGTCTTATGGCATATTACATAGTTTTCAATGCAGAATTAAACTCTTGGAATAAAAAATACGTTTATTTTTATTATTTTTATTCCAGGTGGCATGTTATGCCATTTTTTTTTCTAGACATATTTTATTATTATTATATTGAGTCATTGCTAAAATAAAATGGCTAAATCTTTTATTTTGTAGGTCTTTTGAAAACTTAGGAAGATAAACATAAACATAAACATAAAATGAAACGTATTCGGGTTCATTTTATGTTTATCTTAAAATGAACCCTTTATGGTCTGATAATATGAATTATCAGACCATAAAGCGAATGAAAACGCTTTATGGTCCGGAAGTAAACATTACACGCAAACTATTGCTTTTTATGTACATTTTTTCTGCACAAATAATCTTTTTAGTGATGTATTTAATGATACGAACACGCAAAGTGCAAGGGATTTCATATCTAAAATGCACATCAGGAACAATAAAGCACACCTCAAGAATGCAGTAAAAACTCAAATAATAAGATACAAGATAATGAGATACCTGGACATTTCTTTGAATGGTCGTTTATTCTCAGTATGCATAATGTTTTGTAAACCCATAACAAAAACGGAAATGTAGCGAAAACATGTAGCGATTACTCCTTCCAAACAAATGACAAATTGCTGTGCACCATATCAATCAACAGGGGGCAGTAAGTCAGAAAATCGACGTGTAGTAGAAGAAGAACATTTTGTATGTGTTGTCAACCCTGAACGACGTCTTCCAGGCTACAAATCTCACAAATGAAACATAGATATTTTCAAAGTATGTAAATAAGTTCTGAAAGTTTATAAGTAGACTTTCAGAACTGCCTTAGCTTCTTAAGGCAGCTAAGAAGTTCCTAAAGTATAATTTTAGAGGACAAACTGGATGCTACAGTAAATAGGATTTCAAACACCGTTACCTGTAAGACCTAACGCAGGGTAAATAAGTGTCGGGTTTCTGCGCGGGGTATTTACAAATATTCAACAGCGCCATTTTTTTGGGACTGCTTCTTAGAGTGAAAAAGTTGATAAAATACTTCTTTCACTTGTTTATATTAATCTAACTGCCGTTTGAGTAGCTCATTAGAACATACTTAGTAGGCTAAATAAAAAAATTAACAGTTGGACTTGAAATGAAAACTACCGTTAGCTGTTAACTTTTGCATCGACAGATGTACGAAACGTCGTCGCAGTTTAAAACACTGACAACTGGCAGACTAAAATGGAGACCAAGTATCCGACTTTGGTGAGTTATAGCTTGTTTTCTTGCTCTTTTTTTTGTCTTCATCACCTATCTGAAGAAGGAGGGCTGCAAACTATCATGGGTCTGCTCTTATCCCAGCTGTGACAGTAGTAGTTAACGGGTGCTATATTAGAAATTTCCAGTACCTCTCTGTGACTATTTGGCTAAAACAGCAAAACCATAATAATTACATTCTAAATTCACCCAATGTGGAACCAGGCTGTTCCTGTCATACTTAATGATCCTACTA
This sequence comes from Poecilia latipinna, assembly GCF_001443285.1. Lineage (NCBI taxonomy): Eukaryota > Metazoa > Chordata > Actinopteri > Cyprinodontiformes > Poeciliidae > Poecilia > Poecilia latipinna. The sequence goes on along the minus strand of NW_015112687.1, from coordinate 174,655 downwards.
CTTTCATTGATATTTCAGTGATGCTGAGAGCTCTCATACTATGTATGTTTTCTTTAAATGTGTTTGTGGAAGTAGTTATGACAATCAAGGCTCAATTATAACTCTGCAAAGTAATCTGCAAAAGTAGGATATTTTGAGTAGAGGTTGCTGTTTTAAAATTCAGATTGCACTTTTCAGGTTTTTATTAGTTAAAAGTGCAACCGAAACGCATGTATTATTGTTATTCCACAGCAAAATTGTGCTCCACCTCCTTTAGCTATGTGTAATTTAAGTCTAATGAAATCCATTGAGGTTTGTGGTTGTGTTGTGATTTCTAAAGTCGGTGTAAATATTTCCGCCAGTGCACACTGGCTCAAATGATTGGATTCATTTTTATGATTCTTTATTACCTGACTGGTATAAGTGGTATGTTATTTGCTGGTCTTATAACCTTTTTGTAAATAAACAGTTTTGTAGTAGTTGGTGTTGAAAACTGATGGACTTTTTCTCTTCTCAGAGGAGACCCAGGAGGAAATTGTGCTACATTACAGAGAAGAAAAGGTACTTATCTGCTTCTATAGTTATTTATAAGACTAGTTATTAAATTTGTTCTCAAGACTCTTTTGATCATTTTAGTCTCGTGTATCAAACCAACATTTACATTTAGGAAGCATTGATCACATCTGTCTTATCTGTTTAGGTTAGACATATTTACATTATGAATTGGATTCTGTCTCGGTGGATTTTTCAGGTTAACTTTCTTGAATGTAATTTCACAAGCTGTGATTAAAAAAAATAGATATGTGACATGTTTTCCTCTGTGAAAGTTTAGCTGTGCATCACCACTTAAACTTGTTATATTAAATGTATCAAAAGAGCTTATATCATAATGAATGCAAACAACATGGATGCTTGAACAGAGATATTGTTAAAAATCTTTATTTTTACTCCTCGGAAGAATGAATGAATTTCATTGGATATCTGTTCATTGAAAGTAAAAGAAACTAAAATGAAGCACATTTATTGGCAACATTTCTTTTGTTTGGACATGTAATTTTTAACTTTTCCCTGAACTTTCTGTTTCAGTTTGTCTAATCAGTGGGCAGAATCATTCACATACGAGGACGTCGACAAGATGTTTGATGACATAGGTGACTGTTCACCTTTGTACACTTTTGCCATTGTGTTTAGAAGTTTAAGCCTGTGCAATAATTAGAATTTGTTTTTTTTTTTCTTTTTCACAGATGTGTGTGTACTTGAGCCACACCCACCGTCTGTTTTGTTTCAGAGTTCTGGCTCTGGGACAAACTACAGTGAAGGATCCATGTCTCCAGTCCCACAAGAAGAACACCCAGCTGAAGAACTTGCAGAATACCAAATCTCCTTGTACCATCAAGTTAGTACAGTGATGATTTTAGAGGCTATAGAGTATAATCTCATAGTTTCTGATGCTTTAGTTTTATAATATATAGACTCTGTACCTGGATCTTCGTTTAGGCTTCATGTACTTTCCTTGAATTGACACCACTTAGTTTAATTTTTCTTAAATTTCTTTTTAGGCTCCCAATGGACATGTTCAGATTCCTTCAAGCTCACCAATACTTAATCTGGACACTGGTAAGATGTTCATCTAGTAAGGTGTAAAGCACATGTAAAACAACAATAGCTGGTAGGAGTGATTCATAATTACACCAACAATCATAAACGAGTAATGAATGGAAGACATTAAATGTGTAAAACAGTGTTTTTCAACCTTGGTCCTCAAGGCACACAGCCCTGCATGTTTTAGGGATTTCCCTACTTCAGCACAGATGATTTTAATTGATGGCTGATTAACTGGCTTTTGCTGAACTCCAGTCATCTGAATGGGGTGTGTTAAAGCAGGGAAACATCTAAAACATGCAGGCCAGTGTGCATTGAGGACCAGGGTTGGGAAACACAGGTTTAGAAGGTCTTTGTGTTTTATCATCATGTTTCTTTATTTTTTTTTAATAATGTGGAGCTCTTTTATTTTATTTGCAGATCCGACTTTCCCGTTTGAAGCACACAGGCCGATTAAGACATCTAGTCCCATAGAACACAATCCAGGGAAAGAGACGACGGAGAATCTGGAGGAGGAGGAGAAGGATGATGGTGTGACCCAGATTCCATTTAACAGTGAAGAGAAAACGGAAGAATCTGAAGCGGACCCCGTTCCCATCCAGAAGCCTCAGTGCAATGGACAAGTAGCTGAGGAGTACGAGAATTTGTTTTATTTTGTTCTACAAAAACATCATTGAGATAAATTAAGAGTTTTTATTTGTTACTTTTTTGTGTTTTTTCATTTGTTTTAATAATTTTTATGTACAGGACTGATGATTGGGAACTGGAGTTACCTTCAACCAGGATTGTCCTGACCAAAGTGTCCAGTCACAGAGCAGTGGTTCAAAATCCAAGGTAAGCTTTTTTTATTTTTATTGAATACTTAGCTTTTTCCCCAAATAATTTTGCAATTACATGCTGAAAGACAGCATGTTAACTGTCTATATAGTACTGATATAGCTGTATTTTGGTTTATTTTCCCCCCCAACAGTGCAAGTTAAAAAGTAATTCTACAACTCTGGAAACAGGATATTGTGTCCTCATTAATGTTTTTTGTGAAACGATTGAGTATTTCCTGTTTTGTGTGTTCAACAGCAACGATGAAAACATCAAGGATTCAGTTCAAAAAGTGAGAGTAGAGCCTGAAGTTGGTCCTTCTACCAAAAAGTCCAGCTTGGTCTCCACTCAGCCGCCTGCAGAACCGTCTTCACATGTGAAAAGGGACATGAATGGTTTCCTGAAGCAGATCCAGCTGGCGAGAAAATCCAAGCCATCATGGTAAACTGAGATAAAATCACACCTTAGTAATCTATTTCAGGGGATTAATGTCACAAACAAATCTTTAGCCTTATTTAAACATATTGTTTTTCATTTTACAAATAAATGACACTCTTGTGTGTTTTTTAAGTTCCAAGAAAACTCCAGTCAAATCACAGCCTCGTCCTCCTCTTCCTCCGGAGCCAGAGGACGATTTTCTGATTCTAGAAGATGATTCGCCGCTTTGGTTTTCCATCCCAAGTAAAAGTGGCTTGAGTAAGAAAGAGAGGCTGAGCAAGAACTCCAGTGCTTATAAAGAGAGCTTAACAGACAAGGGGACAAATGAGGGTCCCATTGAGGTTTCACAGAAACAAAAGAAAGGCGAAATGGCCAAAAACAAACTGGACAGTCAGGCTGTTAATCAAAGAACGAAGAAGAAGAAGGGGAAAGAGAAAAACCGTGAGGTGGCGGAGTCTGATGATAACAAAGGAGATTTCCTCAGCCACCCAGACCTTCCTGCAGATGCCTTTGTTGAGCAGGAGAAACCAAACAAGAAAAAACGACAAAAGAAAGTTCCATCAGAACAGACGGACGAGTCGGAACATCAGCCCAAAGGAAAAACAAATGTGGAACTGGAAAAAGAACCTGCCCAGGATTTAAAAGGTTCGACTAACGCATTAAATGAACAGAGAAGCCAGACGGAAAGATCTGAAGATGTGCAGGATGCAGGAACTGATGATGTTTTTAGAGAAGAACATCAGGAGCAGCTCGTTCAGGAGGCAGCAGAAAAGGGTAAGGGCAGTATCTCAGCTGGCTCTATGGGTTGAATTTTCTGAAACTTACTGTTTGGTTAGTTTTTCTGTCTATTTACGCTTTACTCATTTTAAATATTAAATTATTCTGCTAACCTTTAATATTAATACTTGATCTAGGCTGTTGTGTGTTTAGAATGCATCATTCTAAACCCTTTTGTCTTGTAACTCAAGCAGCATGTGTATGAATACATGTACAAGGTGTTATTGACGTTTCTTTATTACCCTACAGGCAAAGACATAAAGTCTGAAGCAAACGGAGAGGTCAAGCAAGACAAGAAATCGGCTACATCCTCTGGCAGTTCGTCTAAAGAGGCCCAGCTTTCTCGAAAGAGAAAAAAGCAGCAGCCTGGAGATTGGTGGGTGAGCTCCCCTGCGAACCCAGAGCAAGCAGAAAGCCCCCAAGCCCCCAAAAAGTCCAAACTGAAGAGCAAAGAGCCCAGCTCAGCTGTACCTTCGACTGTTATGAACAAGAAAGACAAAGCGCCGGCAAGGAGAAACTCCAAAGAGCCCACAAAGTCATCCAGTGATGACACCAATGAAGTTAAGGAGAGTAAAAAGAAACCGCCTAAAAGGAGAAATGCAAGAGACGTGAAGAATAAAGAAACGGCAGAAAAACCCCGTAGAGCTGTGGCAGAGCTGGAGGAGCAGCAGATCCCCGACCTGCAGCTGGATGAGCATTCAAGCCCCTTGGTCTTTTCAAAGAGAGACCACAGCCTCAACTCACGTAAGATCACAAGAGCTGGAAAGTCCTCAGATCCTTAACATGAACAACTCCTATAAATACTGACTGATAGTCTGATTCTAAATCTCTACCATTTCCCCTGCTACACTCGAAGCCAACTTTGCATTGTATTGTTTCATCACTTGTAAAAGTTGGGGTAATTTATGTTCTGACTTAATTCAAAAGCTGCCAGAAATATCAAAGTCGTATCTTTGAAAATCAACTCAGCTTTATCCTATTTAGTTTACTGCATGCTAGTTTGATTTTGGAAGTTGCCTAAATTGGAAACATTAGTGGCATTCAAGTGTCCTAAAACTGGAAATAACTGTTGAATGTACTTTTGTTGTAGGAGGTGAGCTGTTTCAAAAAGTCTATCATCACAGCTCCACCCCTGCATCTCAGACGTGTCAGCAAAAGGAGCAGCTGAGGGAAACCGAACCAACAAAACGTAGGAGGAAGCCACCGAGTGATTGGTGGGCAGTCACCAAGTCCGATGATTTGGAAACCATCGACTCGCAGCCTCCCCTAAACATGCCCAAATCTCAGCAGAAGTGGGAGAAGCGGCCAAAGCAGTCACCATTCAGACTCGGCGCTCCCAAAAACGGCAATGTTGCTTCAAAAACACCAGGGGGAGCTCCAGAGGCTCCTGTGAAGCCTCTGTCTGCTCCAAAGGTTGCCAAACGCTCTCTTGCAACATTTAAAGACCCTTCAGTTGTGGTCACCAACAGACTCGTGCATCAGTGTAAAATGCGTAATGTCATGTCGCAGCCTTCAGTGGAGAGCGCTGATACTGGCCCTATAACAGGCAGCAGGCCTGATGCAGGCATGCACAGTGGGGTCGATGTGGATGAATCCACACAGCCCGACCAGGAGGCCTCACAGGACAGACAGTGTCAGGCTGAGGACACGTAAGGAAGAACCTAAATTACTCCATCTGTCTTTACTGTCACCCTGGGTTTGTTGCGACTGTCTTTTTTTTTTTTTCCTTTTACAGGTTAAGAGTCTTCAGAAGTGGACCATCCTCCATGATTGACCTGGAAAAGTGTGACGATGACGCGAGTATGTTTAAATCTTGTAACAGTTTTCACTTCTCTATGTTTATTGTCTCTGCTGGTTTTCAATCAGCACAAAGAATGACATATTTACAAGTTTCAACAGAGCTGCATTGATGAGTATAAAGGAAAGACCATTTTAATGGTTTCACAAGTCTTCATTGCAACTAAAGACGGGATTTTTCTCGATATTTTCAGAAACGCTATCCATATCACTTACAGAGTCACTTATTTTAATCCTTTTTGCACATATTTAATCACGTGAAAAGATGCAGAAATACTCAACCTTTAAGTTGAAGTGAAACCTTTTTGGTCCACATCTCAGGTTGTACCTCTCTGCTGCAGAGATTGGGAAGATTACTTTCTCCGCTGGCTCAGTGGAGAGCAGTGGTTTGCCGTTGAATTAATCAGACGACTTCACCACATTTCACTGTCGCTCTCGTCGGGCTAAAAATGTGGGCGTCCACACTGCAATATTTACACCGAGTCCCTGCAGCTCCTGAGGGGAATTAAAAATGCAGGACCTGGGGTTTTGACTCCGGGGTGTGTTGGTTCCATCCACAAGTTTTACCTCTAATGTTCTTCCATTAACCTCAATTCCATCGAATGTTATGGCTTCCGAAGAGACATTTTTCTGACTAATTGCCTTCTGTGTTTCAAATTTTTTTCCTATGTCTCTCATTTCCTTGTGTGTTCCAGATCTGCCGTCATCCAGGGTCCACGCCGTGCTGTCTGTGTCAGATTTCTGTGCCTCCCCACTCAAGCCCCTGACCTTACAGTCAAAGGACAAGGAAAACATCACTGAATGGTTCCAGAGCCTCTGGACCGTGGAGGCTGATGGTAAGAACGTCTTGTGACGCAATGGTTACTATTTAGGAATGAAATGCAATTTTCATTCATAGTGAAGGACAAAATTTTACGTGATCCTGCTGCAGGTGACGCTACGATCACTCCTGACCAGTTTCAGTGGTACTTCTACCAAAACTGTGCCTTGGGTATCCAGGAGGATTTCGCCTGCAGCACCTTCTGCGCTGGAAAGCTGCTGATGGGCTCCTACACGAAGAAACCCCTCTGGGTGGATCATAGTGCAACAACAGTCAGTGCACTTCCACCTCACCTTTCCACCTTTGAGAATATCAGGCCCCTTATTTCTAATTTCTTTCTTTTTTTTTTTTATCTTTTAAAGATTTTTAACTTATTAACAAGCTCGGTGAAGGTCACCGTCGACGGCAGCGTTTCTCGCTACAGCTCTGGACAAGCTTTTGTGGTGGAGTGTGGTAAGAATAACCATGTTGTCACTTTTGCAGAGTTAAGGTGCAAATAAAGTCCTTTTTTTTTTTTTTTTACCATGTAATCAAATTGGGACATTGAGTTTTTGGACATTAAAAATAATCAAATTTAATTTTATGAATACTGAGAGATGGAAGGAAAACTGCTTCAAGTTTTCTGTAAATGTTAAAAATGTAAATGTTTTCATGACCAACAAAACGCAAGATGCTAAATCTCCAAAAACCTTAAAATGTCACCATAGAGCCTAAAACTGGCTGTTGCTATTGTTGATGTCTGAACAATCAGAAAGAGTGCACAAGTTTAAGGAAACATTTGCTCTCTCAGAAAAACATGAGCATCAGACTAAAGTTTGCCAGAAAGATCATGCACAAAGACCTGAATGTCTGGAATAATGTTCATGTAAAAAAAATTAGTCTAAAATTAATTTATTTGGACAACAAGACATAAACCAACTACAACATTCCAAGAAAATAACTTGATACCATTTGATTAGCGTGGAGGTGGACAGCTGCAGGAAGCATCTTTCTGAAGATATTTCAACCAAACGGAAATTACACTAACTACTAAAGATAACATTAAACGTTATTATCTTTTTATTCAATCAGTAAAACAAGATTCATTACAGCGTTTACCTGCAGCTAAATTACTTCCTTAATTAATTATAGATAAAAATCAAATTAGGTATCAATATATTAACGTTTCTAAATTGAAATAAATATTTAATAGTGTTCTTGTTTATTCACCTTTCTGTATGGCTTTATTCGGTTTTTTAGCTAATATTTTTTGCCTAACTCTTATTCTTGCAGGACGGGCCTACAGCATCCAAAACGTCAACGCGCAGCCAGCTGTTCTGTACTTCACCAGGATGTTAGCAGAGAGTTTGGACTGAAGATGTTATAGTGATACCGTTTAAATGGAAACTCCAAATGTCTGTGTTTGCTGTAAAAAAAACAAAAGCTTGACGATTTGATTATTTAAAAATATGAGCTGTAAATACCAATTTTGTTAAAAAAAAAAAAATTTACTGAAAAATTGAGGCGAGACCTTTTTTTTAAACATGTAGCAATTTGTTAGATTCTGCTTAAGCAAAACGAATAAAAAAAATTAAAATTGTAAATAAAGTTGCATTCACTCTGCATTGCTATGCCAATTATTTTTTCATTTTTTTTTTGGTTTCACATGTGGTTCCTTTAGTTAAACGTAACAGAACTGCAAGCTTTTGACATATTATTAATTGAAACAATTGATTTATGGGATGTGTTTTTATTATGAGTTTTGTATTTACTACTTCACCTTTTTCTCTTTAATTTTGCATTTTCTTACCATTTTTAGTGACAGAACCAAATAAGGGAAAACAATTAAAGAAATAGCTGTGAAAAATATTTTTTTATATATTATGTGTTGAAGTAACATTTACTTCAATTTGGAGTCCAATTTTTTTTAATGAATGTAACAATTTAATATTCTATTATTTGTCTTCCGTTAACCACTTTTATTCCTCTTTAAAGTACTTCATATAACAAAAGGAATGTCTGGCTGGATTAATCATTAATTAGTCAAAGATCTTTGAAATGTAATGTAACATTTATCCTATATTTAAAAAATTGTAGGCAGTTTGCAGAAGTTAAAAAAAAATTCCTATAGGAGCAAAGCAAGAAAAATGTATTCCAGCTAATGTTGCCAAGATACAATTTAATTGATCTCTTTAAATTAAATGAATTTATTTAGAAAGTCATGAAATACATTAATAAGTTAAATGCGAGTTAGTTGACAGCTTAGCTTACATCCTGTGCTAACATTGGGGAAAAAAAGACACCATCCATTAAAGAAATAAAAATCAACACAATAGTTAAATATAAAAGGAATAAAATACAGGCATACACAAGAAATGTTTGATTATTCAAGAGTAAGGAGACATACAAAAATATCTAATGATGGATCTAATGTGAAGGAGATGAAGATTAAACGGGAGATTGCATTGCAGAAAACCACTGATTCAAAGCTTTAAAAGAAAAAAAAAACTTTATAAATCCTCCATAAAGTTTTATTTATCATCATCGAGTACTACTAAGGGTCTTTCATGTAGCCTTGGCTTGTGAATGCTTTCAGAGTTGCTCTTCCACTGACTTTATGGTACTCTGTGTTGTTTGGGAGTCATAAGTCTTTTTACAGGCCTTCCTCGTCATCTCTGGGCCTAATACCAGTAACATCTGTCCTCATTTTTTGTCCAGCCCTTCTCATAAAGCCTCTTCCAACAAGTACAGCTAGCAAACACCACGACAGCTTATTTGTGGTTGATTATTTCTTTGTTACTGAAATTCTTCTTGGCAATAAATTTCGCAAAGCCTGTTTATTTTTGAAAATGGCTGCATTTGTGAGGAGGATGTGCTTGCGAGTTTCACTCATCAAACATGCCAAATCCTCTCTGCCAAGGCTAAACACCTTATTCTGTTATTGACTCTTGTTTATTGGATTAGATGATTACAGTTTGAAGAAACGAACCTGTTGGCAATTAAATTGTTTTTTCATTTAGCAAGCGGACAGCTCCAAAGTGAGCAGGTTTCCTTTCAAATATGGCACCATTTAAGAACAAATGAGCTATTTTTCTTTTCTTCAGGGGGAATAACATTTATTGGCAGGAAATGCTAAAATAAAGATAAATGATCAACCGAACATATTCTTATTTCTGCACACATTTTTTTCAGATGGATCACAGATGCTACAAAGTCACTCAACATTGGGTTCAAAAAGCTCTTTTCTGTTGCAAGCCACTGCAGGAATGCAGCTAAAGCTCAGTAAAAACAGGGGAACTTATCATCTTACAGTTTAACTTTGAGCCAGCAAATTCTTTGACCCCAATAGGAGCTCTACACATTGCTGCCCCAAGTTTTATCTACACTATCTTAAAAGATATTATTTACAGAGACTTTTTTTTCAGCTATATTTTACCATTTCAGTTATTAGTTAATTTACGTCAGGGAGGCAAACTACATCTCTGAAAGCAAATTTGACTTTTCTTTTTTCTTTTTTTTTTACCATTAAGCTGTTAAATATTTGGACAGAACAAAGAATGCACACATTTAGCTTAGCTCTTATCTAATCAGACTAGAACATAATGTTACTCATTAAAAAATCTTTTTAATTTATTGTGCAATTCATCTAACCATGCTTGGTGTCTCTGCAGGCACAAGAGGTCCAATTGTCAGTTAAGCAAATCAACGTGCATGACTCAACTGCAGAGTAAAGAAAGGAGGATTCTCTAACAGTTTGATCGTTTTCGTGTTGTCTGATTTTCCTGCTCGGCTCTGGGTGGAGCTCCGGCGGATCGAGCCGCACTGCAGGGCAGGATTTCATTCCACGAATCAAAATCTGCTTCAACCACCGGAGAATTTTAATGATATTAAAGATCTGTTGCACACGTCTCCATCCAAATATCCTGTCTGTGTTACAGCATTGGTGCAGAGAAATGGACAAATGCGAATGTAAAGCAGGGTTGACTGAATCGCTGGTGAAGGATTTTGTTTTCATTTTAACAGAAGCTGTTGGGCTCTCACTACAGCTTGAACTTGTTTCATGTTGGGATGAGATATTTTATTCTGGAAGCAGTGCAAAAGCATGTTTAGATAGGCGGCCTGTGGTCTGAGTTAAGAAAACACCTGGCCACAAGTTAAATACCACAGGTGAAACCAGGACCGTGGTAGAAAAAATACAGATTCAGAAAAAAGAAAATAGCGTTATTGGCCTCTTCACAAATGACATGGTTGGGTGGACAAATCCATTTCTTTAGCGTCACCTATCCAGACGCATGGTGGAAACAATCCCAACTCATCTGTTGTATTTTTAGGATGTGGCTACTGTTGTTCAAAGAGATTTATATTTATATTCATTAGACAGGTTTTGCTCCTCTCATTCTGCCTCTAATCGGCACAAGCTCCAAACACCCTCAAAAAAGTGAAACACGGCAGTTGTTCACATTATGTTAATATTTCATTTCAAGTTACATAAAAATTGTGTTTGTTGTGTTTCATTAATTAATTCTAGTAAAGATAACATGAGATAGGAAGACTGTTGTACCTGCTTTGTCCAGGACTGCATTTTATTCCTTCCCATGATGGCAATAATTTTCTGTGTTGTGATTGGTTGGTGAGGAGGATAAAGGTGAGGCTGGCATTCAAGGAACAGCCGCCACTACTTAAGAGATTTTACAATGAATAAAGGATGAGTTTTACTCAGCTGAGGACCTTTTTAAGAAAAAATAAAAATAAAAAAAATCTTACCAATACGAGGAGGAGAGGAAGCTCATGTCTTTTGTCTCGGCTGCTTTTACAAGCTGCAAGTTTGCAACAAGTGAAAAGCAGCCACAGACTAATGAATCTCAGAAAACCACCCCAAAACAGAGTATAATTACAGCCTTCCCAGCATGCATTGCTACTCCCACTGCCGTCCTTTAATGCGTCTGACACAAGACTATCTAAAAGCATAATTGCTTTTCTTATCCCCAGAAACACCGCAGCAAGGTCAGGTTTCTCTTGGGAGTTTATCTTCATGAAAATGAAAACATAATTTTGTTTCAAAGTGCAGTGACATCACTCTTGAATTATGAATAATCCTCTTTTAGCATTTGAATGAAGAAGTAATGAAAGGTGAAAGGCACATGTATTTAATCAAAGTTAGATACAAAACAGTCAGGCCTGTTGAAGAGAGCCACAACAACCTGTTGCAATGTTTTGACAAAGGCAGTCAAAGCCATGATTTGATGATTTACTTTCTAAATAACTTATTTTGCAATGTTGCGCTGCACTGAGGCAGCGAGAGGAAAATGCCAGAGAGAATCCTGGCTGCCAGTGGGCATATTTCACATTCACTGGGTAGAAACCTGAACGTGATTGTCAGCCCTGAGCTTTCAAAGAGCTGATCTCATCAATCCAAACAAAGACTAAACATGTTTCTGTGCGGACAGAATTCCAGGATGAAGTACAATTTCCTTCCCTCATTGTGTCTTTGAGTGTTTGTTTCCAGCAGGCGATTATGATAAAATTATTGTGCAGTTCTATGAATCATACGCTTACAATCTAGGGTTTTCTTTCAGGTCTGTCAGGCAAATCACAGGAAAGTGTATTTTAATGTGTTCATTTGAGTGTTTTGTTACACACTCGAGGAGGCAGGACGATTAAGGGCTTTTCGGCAAAAGAAGGTATTTGTGCACAAAAATGCTGCCTGCCAGAGACACACGCCTTCAATCTCTGACCTCCTCCTGCACTTAGACTTGGGTTGTGTCAGTTCTGCATGTTGAAAGAAGATGTTTATGAAACATTCATATACTATTTAGAAATGGAAAGCACACAAGGATTTCATCTGCTGTTCTGTAAGCACTAAATGCAAGAGAAACGTTGAAGGACACAGCACATTACACTGCAGAAACTTTAGTTCGCAAACAACTTTGAAACATTTATTTTGCAAAATTAGATCGTTATTTATTTGGCTAGCTTCAGAATCTGCTCTGCTCATGATGGCAGTTTTACAAATACATATTTTCTAACTCCTGTTGAATCTTTCTTTAATCTGATTCTGCTGTTATTAGCCTGCTTAATAAATGATACATTGCTTTTCCAGCAAAGAAGTAGTTTACTCCCAATTCTCTCAGGCAGTTTCTATCCATCCGCTGCCTACACCCACTTATCCTAGCAAGGTTGGGAAGTGGTGTTGCCTTTCTCCAGCGGCCATTAGGTCAGAGGCACTGTACACCTTGAACAGGTCACCAGTCAATTATAGTTATTGTAAACACTTTTTATGCCCTAAAAGTTCTAGCTGAGGAAAGTGTTGGCTTATCAAAGTGCCAGGGTGGATCATCCTCAAGCAGAAAGGTACGCACAGAGTTCCAGTGACTCGAGGGATAAGCAAACGGTAGAGCTGTCTGCCTTATTCCCCTGGGCAGCCCTGTTTCCTCCTTTTTCAAATCCCCATATTTTCAGGTGGATTTTAGCAAACTGCTCTTGGCCCACGTAGTATGTGCCACATTTTAAATGGTAAAAAAACAAACAAAAGAAACAATCCATCCTCCTGCAGTTCCAGGGTGTTTACCTTGCTCTGAAAGTTTACAATGGAAGTTATAGAAAAATAGACACCAACATTTCAAATATGTCATCATCTTAATTAAGGATAAAGCCAATATTATGTGAAAAACTAAGTGAACCCCTGTAATGTTCAGTTGGTGACAGTAGTGGTGATTCAACATGACAACACCTCAAGGTAGGCTCAGTTTACATTTGATCATATTAATGTCTTATTGATTAACATTTGATCACATTAATGTTTTGTCCGATTCGCATTTTAAGCTTGAATTAATGTTTTTCCACTCAGACAATAGAAACCAATCCCACATGACAAGATGTGAAATCTCAGCAGGTATGCAGATGTAAATTGAGGCTGATTGCATGTAAGTGATTGTATGTCTTGATTGTATGTGCTTCTTTATTCTATGTCTCAGTGTTGCTTAGTGATAAAAGTTGAAGCCAGATTGTAAATAAAAAGTGGACAAATCTTTTACAAACTTCTCTTAAGCATTATCTAATAAATCTTTCTGCTGCCTGAAGAGGTTCTCAGTTTCCATAGATACCGTACTCACTCAGTTTGTCTCCCCACTTTCAATTAAAAGTTTTGCTAACAGGAGCAGATCTTTTTGCGTCATTCTCGCTCTTCGTTCTCGGATGAAGTGCTCTGCAGATGTCACACAGCAGATTCCTCTGCAGCATTGTAACTGGTTCCAATCGCACCTGAAAACCACCTTCTGCTTTTTTATTTTTTTTTAGTAGATTGGAGTAGGTCACATGTGTGCACCTACTCAAATATTTCCTTTCAAGGACAGGAAGAGAAATGGTAAGCACTGTTGTGGAAGGAGGATATGTTCAGCCTGGGCTGTGCACATTTTTCAGAGAAAATGGCTTGGAAGTAGAAAAAAAAAACATAATTATTTTTGACTGAAAAAAGGACCTTCGGGAGGAGTCGGTGTGTTTTATTTGAGCACACAGAAAAAAAAAAAAAAAAACGAGAAAGGCCGGACCTGAACTATTCATTGTTGACTTTGTTACAAAGACTGCAGCGCAATGAATAGAGAGGTTGATTCAGTGAACGACAAATGAACTTGCACTCCAAACTTCTTTTGTAAACAGGCAAAAACTAAAGAAAATGGAGGAGAATTATTGCAGCAGAACAACAATGACACAAAGTGTTTGATACATTAATTTGTTTTCCACAAGAACAAAAAAACAATAGTTTTCCATTACATTTTGTGAAAATTGGGCAGCAAAACAATAAGACAATTAAGCATTTCTAAGGTCCCCTGACAGGGATTTAGGATTCAAACATATAATCTCAAATTACAATCGCAGACGTATTTTGCATCCTGAAGCTAAAAGGGACTATTTTTGTTTTTGTATAAGGAAAAAGCTTCAAAACCTTTCCCGCTGAAGGTTTAATTATGCACTGCTTTGCATTGGTCTGTCATATTAAATCCCTACAAATACAGTCAAGTTTGTGACAAAGTTGGAAAAAAGCTTATGGGTGTGAAGTTTTTTTGTTAAAAACTATCTGCTCGCATTTCAAAAGCCAGTGTGTATTGTAAGTGCAAATATATGTACATCTAATATATATGCAACAGAAACAAGTCCCATTAAAAAACACAACCTCTTTCCAAGTGGATTTATCTCTCTAATAATGGAGAGATCACAGAGATGTAATAATTTCTGCCTCAACTCTTCAGCGCAACAATTTCCTTCTTTTTCTCTCTCCTCAGTACTCAACAAAATCACATCCAGACTCCATCTTCCATAATAACTGAGTCTTGGTCCCTTTTCTCTTCTGTCACAGTTATGATTGTCTTCAAATGTGACTCTCAAGAGGCTCAAAGCTGGAACCAGTTTTCTCTTGTGAATTTAAATAAAATTAGAGACACAAAGTAATATTGAAAATGGTGTTCAGTTCTATAGGAGTAGAGAAAAAAAAACATCTTAAATTTACAGCAATTATCTTTTGACATCTAGTTTTGCTGCATTAAACAACTATAGTAGTTTTTGAAAAGGATTCAATACACAACAATTTCTTCTCTCTGTACAATGATTGAAATTCTTTGTCGCTTAGTGATGTTACATACTTCATAAGTATACTCCATGGAGGATGTCATCCTAGGGTTTATAACCTTGCATCTTCTTCCAATGGACACTTTAAGAGGTGCAAATGGCTGATGAAAGCATCATCTTCAGCTTGAGCCATCCAGAGTCACTGACCTCTTAGATTTGGACTGAAAGGTCGAAAGTGAAAATGAAAATATGTTAATTACAAAATAAACTGAAAAAATGTCATTCTAAAATAGCAAAAGAGGAGCAAGTGTCCAAAATGTGAAAAATGCACTGATGATAGTTTTATAGTTGAATTGCACAAGATATATGTGACAAAAAAGTTTGAAAACAAATTATTAATGGGTCATTTTTTATTTTTTTACATCATAAAAACTTGGTGTAGCCTTTGTATCCGCAGTCTCCCTTTTGGTGGTGACTGGAAAAAGGTTAAAGACACTGAAAGCGAACATGAATCAGAGTAAATCCTGGCCTGCTGCCTCTGACATGCTAAACATCACCCCTTTCACTTCCTTTATTTCATGCTGTTCTGAATTAAATTGGTGTCAAATTTGGTTTCATCTGAGTCTCAACCTTTTACTTTTTTGATCCGCATTAATCCACGATAAGGCACATGCCGTCTTGTTAAAATTAATTGGTTGATTTCCATCAGTATTTTCCGTATGTCTGCCTCTCCTGTGAAACCATTATCAGACTGGTGGTTCTCTGGTGGATTCACTGGGGCTCAAAGTCTCCCAGTGTGTCTTTAGAGAGTGACAACATTACCGCCGGATTAATTGGTATTTTCTGCCGCAGGGGTTATCAGGTGTGGGGTTTCTGGTATTTGTGGTTTAAATCCGGCGATCTCAGCTCACTGAGTCTCTAATGGCCGAGAAGAAGTGCTGTCTGTATCTGAAGCATGTTTCTTTCTCTCTCATTTTTTTTTTTTTACATTTAACCAATTAAAGCGACATTTTCAGGCAGCAAGCGGCTGTCGTATCTGCAGTTCGGGCCATCCTCAGAGCAAGCCTTTTAATCATTTTCTCTTTGATTTCTTGATCCACCAAATCAGAAATGGTCTGACGTAAACATTTAAACAAGTTTCCTTCTGCTTGTTTAGACTGTCAAGCTTTGCATCTCCACGATTAAATCAGCAACCACACATTTATGCTTTCAGCTAAAGAGGTAATTTGACTGTTGGATTTGACATTTATTACAAACTAGCACTGCATTCTGTCAATCAGTGTCCCAGTTGTGGCTGTTTCTGCTTGACTAAAAGAAGTAAAAACTATAATTTTCACTATAATAACTATAATAATGAGGTAATTATTGTGTCATCCAATGTAATATTGGTATAAGAGCACAATAAATGTACAATTTAATGTAAAACTATTGACAGAATGGCAGAGAAGAACTGATTTAATCCACCGTCATTTGAAGCTACTTTGTGAAGATTTGTATTCTCTGACTGTTGTGTTGAAGTGTGAAAAATAATGCCTCTCCAAACCTTTTTATTTTGTTAGTACATTTTTTTGTTCTTTGAGTTAATTGTGAAGAAACTCTTCAACACAGGAACCCTCGCTCTGCTGTCAGTCTTTATTTTCCTTTGAGATCATTTGTATTGCAATTTGCGACACTTGAAGACAATTAAGAAACATTTTTATGTCAATAACCAAGATTTCCATTGGTAAACTTTGGGATTTTGTTGCATATTGGGCAGGTTAGAAGCAAATATTATTTTATTTGCTCATTCGGAGAGAAAATGTCGGGAAAGTTGTTGTTAACAGAGGAAGCAGTGACAGGCTGGAGATAGGTTAGATCAAATCACACAGAAACAAAACATCACAAAGTGACACTGTTGGAAAGAAACGTGATTGTAAATGTGCAGAGTGTGTGCTAAGAGATGGCAGGAGGACGTAAATCACCACAGAATCCAGGTGGGAAATGAAGAGAGGAAGCAAAACAAATTACACAACAATTTCAGAAATCCAAGAACTTAGTGGACCTGCAAGAAATCAAACAGTATGACTGAGCCCAAAGACCTACAAACAAAGGAAAAACCTGTCATGCATAAATAATATCTATGGTATGTTTGGGAATTTGAGATACCATCTTAGAAATCCTACTCTTCAAAAGTCATTTTAACAGGAGATTGTTAAAGTGAGAACTGGCATCTTTACTACAGAGCAAATTCAGAGGTTTAAATCGAAAGAAACACATTTATTGTGCAAATAATGACATCTTTTGTTTGCACAATAACTGTTTCTTTCCGAAATGAATCACATGTGTTTGTGTTTCTGTGTTAATATAGTGATAAATATTCAGTACCTCACATGATAACATTCATCTATTGACGCAACAGATACCTCCGCCATATTAAAATACACAACACGAGATAAGGCATGGTGACTGAAGCTCATGTGCATAATGTAATATTCTGAACTTCACCGCTTGAACTCGTTGCTTTATATTTCTGCTACTCATGCCTGAAGAGTTTAAAACTGACAGTGTTACTCCTGGGTGATTTACTGAATAATCATAGTGATCTCTCATGTGGCCTCCTTCTGCATCTTAACCTTCATCCTACACTGCAACGGACCAGAGATGTTATTAAATTCAAGCAGGGTACAGTGGAATGAAATATCAGACCAGAGAGCAGGTCCAGGCAGAATGAGGCACCAAACCTGTTTGACAGTAAATCCAGAAATACAATCGTTCATGTTATGTGCTTCAACATTTTCAAAGATAGATGTGAAAAATACCTCTGAGGGGAAAACAGCACTAGCAAGAGAGGACTTGAGGGGTAAAAGATAAAGTATTTGACAGCAAAAGTTATTCAGGAAAGTGGAAAAAAAAAACAGCTTTAACTTCTGATCTTCTTTAAGACAACATTTAAAGGAATAAAGTCATCATATATACAATATTTTTATATGAAAATTGCAAATCTTTTTGCAATTTTTATATAATTTTTTATATAAATTTAAAGAAAAAAAATGTCTTTCTTTAAAATATCCATCAAAGTGAACAATTTCTCTTGGGTGAACCTCAGCTTTCACTGATGATACTATTTACTGTTATTCACAGATTTACCCAAAGGGCGTTTCCTATGTTTGTGGTAAATAAGTCTGCACTTTGCTTTTGTACAACATTGTGAATGAATTGGAACTGCAAAGAGCACATGCAGTAAAAATGTAAAACAAAGCCCAAATATTCCAGGTCTGGTACTTAATTACTTCACTTACCGTAACCGCAGATTTAAATGGATTTGCCAAGAAGTTTTGACTTTTGCATTGGAAAACTAAAAGCATAACAAAGCCATCTTGTTCATAAACTGGTGTCAGGACATTTCATTTTGCTGATGCTGTCTTTGATATGAATACTTAGTTTTGAGGAATAAACTATGCATCTTCAGAAAATCAAGTACGTTCTGCAGTTTGTACTGACAGTTTTGAGTCAGGCGCTACAGAGTGCATGCAAGTGTTTGAGAAGCTTGCACGCACAATACAACCTAAGCAAAAAAAAAAAAGACAAAAATATGCTTAATTTTAAGTTCCACTGAATCAATAATACATAACTTGCTATCAGTAAGTTATTTAAAGAAAAGTGGGAAAGGCAGAGAAGCTAAATCTTTTTTAAACCTTCCTCTTAATTGCTATCGGAGCCCATTTATTTTGTGACATTTCTAGTCTTTTACCTTCGATAAGTGCTTCCAGACGGGATGTTCACTGCTGGAAATAAAGGACACCGTAAAAATGACCAGGGCTATTTCTGGCTACAATCAAAGTTGGCCCGTTGGAGCATCAGTTGGCTCATCAACCGCAGTTAAAGGAGGAGGACCCGCTCGCTCTGTGTCACTCTCTTAAAACTACCAATTAGGGTAAAAGCTCTGTGGATCTCCCCTCTTCCACCTTGAGAATGTGATACTTGGAGACAGATATAATGGCTTTGAACAGCAGCCAGCTGCCACTGAGTAGTATCTGTCACCGAAGGAAATAAAATTAGTTAATGGGCAACATCTACATGGCCCGTCTAATTTATTTTAAGCAAACTAACTCAAGAGGCAGCATTAACAACTGTAGATTTTGCTAAGAACTCTCCATGTTAACTGCAGACGACAGAGACGCAAAGTTTGACCAATAACGTTTAAATCAAATATCAGAGCTTTTGCCCACGCTGTCCCCCATCAGTGTGTATTAGAACATCCTGTTCTTTTATTGTAGCGTCTTGCAATTTACTCTCACTCGGCATGATCCTCCTCCTCTGCACGTAGTAATTTATTTCATTTTAGCACAATTACTTTGGACAACCTCCAATATAGCACTCACTGCCGCTTGTCAGCGATGTAGCTCAGTAGGTGAGCAAAGGGAGATTTTACATCTTATAGGTCCACTCTGTAAAATCTCAAGAGGACTGCGACACACTGCAGAGTTTTAGTTGTATTTTTGCCTTTTAAACTTGGGGTAAACTGATAAGTTAATTAATAGAAGGTAAAGAAAACAAATTAACAACCAGGAAGCGAGAGGTTGTCGGAGTACCAAAAGAAAACAATCAAACAGGGTATCTGCAGATTTCAGCGAGTGAAATTTAAGACTTTTAAAAAACTTTTTAAAGTTACCTGGAATGAAATTGGCAAAAAAAAACAAAAAAACAACAACAACAAAAAAACAACCTACGTACAGGAGATGGTTGGGAGATTAGGCTGTATTACAACCAAGAATAGCAAAACCTGAAATTTCTGTGGTCCATTTGTGGCTCTTGACAGTAGTTTTGTTTTTCTTATGACTCTCTTTGCACCAACGTTGAGCTATGTTAACACACTAAAAATGTGTGGAGTGTTCTTAAAAGTCAAGTCATGTTTATTTCCTGGGAACAAGCCAGCTCAGCTTATTGCAACGAGAGTGAAATATCCAGCCAGGATTAAACCAAGACCTGTAGATGGCGACAATGATTGACGTGCAACTTATAACTGAGGTCTTACGTATGAGTTTAACCCTTTGTGGATCACAGAAATCAAACACTGATTCTTAATTTGAAAATGCACAGAAGTTGTTTTTTGTGCGATTATTTTAGCATAGTAATTAAAAGCATGAAAGTCGACATGATCCCTATGATTAGAACATCAGAAAATCTGACTGTAACTGCATAATAGCTTTTATCCAGTAGATTGGCTGTTCTTAAGATCTGGATGCATTTTTTTGATTAAGCGAGAACATTTCTTTCTGAAACTGGTATAATACTATTTGATTTATGTGAATCTTTCAAAGCACAAAATGGTATTGTGCTTGAACGTAAAGCAAGAATTTCCTGTGGTTCGTATTGGTACAGTACATTTCAGATGAAATGTGATTTTGTCTTGAAGTGACTTCGGTCTTTGTGCGTGTGTTTAGTCCATGTTGGGGGTTTATGACTGTCTCTGTTGTATGTAGTATGACTAGTTTCTCTCCCGGGTGCTATAAGAAAAGTAACATATGGGAACAAGCCTGCAGCGCTTATTGTGGCTGTGTGCTGTGAAGCACGGCCGGAGGTAAGTGGACGTATTTGTCCTGTTATTGGAAATCCTTCCTCTCATCAAAACTGCCAGTTTATTTTTCACACCTTGAAGAACAAGTTGTGATAAAAATAAAATAAACTGAAATGAAACACTATTTTTGGTCCAAAGCCCATCAGTGTAGGGGGATAAACAAAAAGCTTTTTCCCCACAAGATGTGATTTATTTAGTATTTTTTAAGAAATAAGGAAGACTTCTGATCCTGACTTTATGTTTTCAAGTCTTGTTTTCTTTTCCTGGAATCCACTAACATAGTTTTTCCATTAAAAAAATAATTTTTACCGTTTCACTGAGCAGGCTTATTTTATTAGGTGAAGCCATTTCATTTGGTGAGAAGCATTCATACACACTCTTCTAAGGAAAGGAAATGAACAGGAATGAAAAAAACTAATTCAGGAAAAAGATTAATCATAGCACAGAAATAAAGGAATGTCAAAATGACAAATTAAAGCAAATGAAAACCTAAGACATAAAAGAAAATTAACAATAAAGTATTCTTGTACCTTTACAGGTAAATATATAAAATATTTTAACTGCCAGCATGCCTAGGTGGGCCCCATGTGGGGGGAAAGGAGGGCTGATATATGGGTCCCATATGGGTTTGTCCGCAGGTTCCACGATGGCCCCACATGGGTTTGCCCATGTAGGGCCACAGCCCACATGGGCCCTACATGGGCCCTATATGGTGGTGGCCCACATGGGTTTGTCCATTTAGGGCCCATGTGGTCTGTGGCCTTACATGGGCAAACCCATGTGGGGCCATCGTGGAACCCGCGGACAAACCCATATGGGACCCATATATCAGCCCTCCTTTCCCCCACATGGGTCCCACCTAGGCATGCTGGCTGGGGGGGCCAACAGTTTACACACATCTCAGGTTTTTTAGGGATGTGGAAACTTAAAAACAGGGAGTCAGAGCCAAATCTGGGACAAACTTCCAGAAAACTGCAAAACAGCTGAAACACTGAGTGCCTTTAAATCTAGACTGAAACCCCAGCTGTTTAGAGTTGCTTTTGAAACATAATCATGAAACATTAATCAATAATCTGATGTGTAATAGCGGCAAAACGTAACGTTGTTGACTGTGTGTTCTATGACTTTGGTATTTTTGTGCTTTTTATGATGTAAAGCACTTTGAAATGCCTTGTTGTTGAAAGGTGCTATACAAATAAAATTTAACTGACTTGACTGACTGATCACACGTGTCATCATTATCAGACTGCAAATAAAAGCTGGTCCTGGTTTGAAAGGAAACTTTTCTGGCAGCTGCCTGGTGTAGCAAACTGTGCGTCCGCTAAACTCATCGTACAAACTACTTCTCTGACTCTGAGACGCCTTGTTGTGATGACCTGTCAGAAAGAGTTGAAGCTTCTTAAAGAGAAAGTGGCCTAATTTCAAGGCGTCAAGTTGTGAAGCCAAATTTCTCATGTCATGTTTGATACATACATCATTTTTATAACAACTGATGGTAACATAGTCACTTGACTGCACTTTATAATGGAAAATATGTAATACTGTCCCTTTAATGTATCATCTTTGATGATGAATTGTAAACTATGGCTGAGAACATCAGGCAAAAGAAATGTGAAGGTTTGAGTTTGAACCACCAGTAACATTTATTTTTTCCTATTAATACACTGAGCCGTTGTTTGGGCTCAGTGTAAGTGACATTGGGAACGATCAGACCAGACACTGCCAGCTTTTGTTTTGAGTTACCGGCTGTAATTAATGGATTATTACATCTCAAACCCTTCAGGGAGAGACAAGGATTGGAGTGAAGGTTATCATTATGCCTCACAAAAATGTGAGGCGTAATCTTTTAAAGCTTAAAGATATTTTTATCATGTTAAGTTGTAAGATTTTGAGAAATCAAGTCACAGATATTTTGTTAAGAACTTTAGGAATTTTTGTTTGTTTGTTTGTTTTAAGGTAGAAATTAAATAAAACACGTGGACCAGCCCTCACTGTCGCTCTCCATTCTTCCTTTTGCTTCTGATAGGCAGGAGTCATTATTCACACAAGGACAGAAAAATTCTAAACTGTCATCCTTGATCAGACAAAAATGATTAAGCGGAGAGACTTTCCATTCCGACAGCCCGAACTGGCATCAGTCCTCGCAGGTTCCAACCTTCCTTACCCAGACACTCGAAACACCGAGTACCGACTGGAGCCGCCATGTATACCATGTTCAGGCAGGAGGTCAACATACACACTGATCCAGAAGTCGGGTGCCTCAACTTCAGAAAGTGCAAATCTGCCCGTGCGACCACAATCAAGATGACGGGTAGCTCAAGCGATATCCCGCAGGGGCAGGGGTGTGCGGGCTTTGGGGAGAACGGGTGAAATGGCTGATGGTGATGGGTGAAGACTGGCAGGTGTGTGTGTGTGTGTGCTAAATTTAGCAGCTCGGCGTATGAGTGGAAACAGGAAATGTCCACTTTGAATTTTTGTTTGTTTCTTTTTTTTTTTTTCCGGCAAACACCTGTTTGCTAGCAGTTTCTAGAAACGTGTTTAGTTACATTTTATGGATCTGACCTCAAGGTTTAGCATGTTACTCTTCCTCCCTGTGTGGTGAAGATCAGAGACGTTGCGGATGAGCAGGATGTTTGCATGGTATTCTCATGAATATACTGTTACTGACATTTGACTCGAGCTGTCGTAGTGGTGCATTTTAGGAGTAGCACATCGTCAAAATTCACCAATTTTAACGCTTTAAATAAATAAAATGATCGGACAGGATAAATAAAGATGGGCGTATCAAGTGACTTGAATCTTTTTTCCATCACAAAAATACATTTTGACCCTGTGATATAATGACAAACAAAATTTAGAAAGAGACAGAAGATGGAATCATGCTACCTATTTAATAAGCTACATTTTCAATGCTTTACATGAAGTAGTTGAAATTGGAGATGGAGAACGCTTCAGCTTATAAATAAGTTTAAGAATCCTGAGGTAATGTAATGGACATAGCTTTATTTTGTAAAAATGTTAATAAATCCGTCATAAAGCTGCAGACCTTTGTGACGTAAAACAGGGAATTATGTTGAAAAGAAATACTAACATTTGTCCAACGTTAATGTGGCATTTATCCTTTACGACTCAGCTGAAAAGAAAGCAATTTTATGTCTTCTTTCTTTTACCTTTACAGAGAAACGGATGAAGTGAAGAAAACTGCTAAAACTGAATGAAAAGGAACTTCACCAAAGTATTAATTTAAAGGCGTGAGCCTATGAAGACTTTATTACTTTTCCCTTTTTTTAAATTCACTGTACGTTTTAGAATAAGGTGTGTAAATTATGCATCAGATAATCGAAGCAGCTGCCGCCTGTGAGCAACACTGATTATTGCTCACCAACACAGGCTGCAAACAAAAGCAAAAGTTCATCTGTAGTTCAGAGACTTTAAGCATCTCTGTGTAAATCTGTTCACTGAGCTTTTGGCTTGCAGCAGCTGCCTGTGCTTGAGGCTCAACCTACCCGCGGTTAAAGTTTTTTTTTTTTTTATTCCGCACACAGCAGGGCTACGACTCTGTCCTTCGCCCAGCAGTGATGTAATTCCACGAGACAATTTCAAAAGCATATTGTTTTCTCTCCTGTAAAGCCAGGAAGAAAAGAAAAAAAAAAACAAAAAAACATTCACATACAAAATTATGTAATAATTTCAGAGGACATGTACTATTCACAAAGCCCTGAAGGAGCTTAGATGGTTAGACAATGAGGATACAGAGTCCTTTGCCTTCTGAGCCACTGTAATCCGTTCCATCTGAAGACAAATTTGAGGTAAGATTTCCATCCTTAACCTGTTGAAAGAGAAAAACATTTAAAAATATCTTTGGTTCGCCGAAAATTGATGGCAAAGGATTTGCGCACCGTCAATTACATGACAAATAGGATCATGTTAACAACAGCCCAATGCATAAAACAGAAATTCCCTCTATTTGAAGAATATTAAACTGTTTTTATTTGATATAATAAGCTATGGGGGAAAAAAAATTAATCCAAGTGTCTGTGTTTTAGAGCTGTGTCACTGTGAGTGTGGCAGAGATGTATTGTTTAAAATGGACTTTCTGTCACCTAAATCGTATTATTTTTTTTTTCTTTTGAATGGCTTGTTACATGTAGACGCATCCCAGTTAATAGAGAGGGTCAAAGTATTGGCAAAGTGCTGCAAAAAGTGTAGTAATAACTGTCCTCCATGTGAATTTACTGTGATCAACCATTTTTAAACCCAGTTTTGTTTGTCACACTCACACCTGATTACAGAACCTGTATGCCAACATGAAGTAGGAAAAGAAGCACCAGAAAGGAAGACATTAAAACATGAATCCAAAGATAATAATAAGTACCAACAGATCTGTATATAAATATGTAAATTAGTAAACCTTACTTAAAGCTTTTGGGTTTTAGCTCTGAAACGAATCAGTTAATTACAGCTGGCGCATAAATACAAAGTAAATATTTTGAAAAGGATTACGTCGGAGCTTTTAAACAGCGGTGGAAAAGCATGTTGTTGTTTTTTTTGTGTTTTTTGTGAAAAGCTCTCAGCACAGTAGAAACCGCAACTGTAAGCCATTATGACCAAAACGACTGAACCGTTTTATTATCTGAAAAGCTGTGAGGAAGTTCTGTATAATGTTAATGTTTCTGGGTAGTTGGGAGAGTGGAAGACTCACTGGTGGATTTTTTTTTTTTAGCGTGACATGACATAACTGCACTTTGGCAGTGATGTTAAGTTTTTAACATTCACCGCTGTTACTTTGATAAAAAACAAAAAAAGAAAACAAAAACAAAAAAAAAAAAAAAAGAAGCTACTTCCAGGAATGTGACTCAGAGTTTCTGTCGGGTATAAATGGACGGATTTCATTTGGAGTTGTCCTTGTGAAATGAGCTGAATGCACTAATCCCTCTCCTCACTTTGAGGCACATTAAGTTGCACCTGAATAATACATTGGAAGGTTATTGAAACAGAGAGAAAACGCAAAGGTATTCTGACTTGTCTTGCTTTGAAAGGTGTGGGTCGCTTGAAAAGCAGGTTCTGAACTTTTCCTGAAATGCACCTGTTCCAGTTTTTGTCCTGGTGACATTCAGCTTCTTTAATCGCTGCTCCCCGTTGAACGTTACAACACATCTAGTGGACATAACAGAGCCATAACGCTCTAATTAACTTCACATCTCTTCAGCTGGTTGGTGGACTGAGCATCTGGATGAGAAGATGAGAGGCATGATTCCAGTCACAAATCATTAAAAAGAGACTTACAGGTGGGATTATTTGTCCCCAAGCACTTTTTATTGGACCTGACTTCCAAATGGAGAAGGCATCAAGAATATAGTGTGTAAAAATTAATGCAAAGATGTTTGGATTAACTTTTAAAACTGATAATTGTTTTATATTTGTTCATATTTGTAGACCCAGAGCTGCAGTTTAACGGGTCAGGATTGAAATGAAGCTAGTCTCATTCATTCATTTTTTATATTTTATTTTTATTATTAATATTTAAATCCTGAGGCATAAAAGTGCTTAACCGGACGAATCTGAGCATTAGCGCTATAAATTTTAATGTTAAAAGCCCTTTTATAGAGTAACTGCAAGAAATGTAATGGTATATCATCTGAACTCAGGTTTTAAAATTCTTCTCCATATGACAGAGACCATCACATTTTTCAAATAAGATGTTTGATGGCTCTAACCATTTCACACCGTGGGGACCGTATTACTTTAGGATCAAAGGTGACATCGCCGAGTGAAACGGCGTTCTGCTAAGCTAATTTCTCTCTCTCTGTGTCACAGATGGACACGACTCTTTCCCTGCAGCAGCTCCGACTCTCCTGCCGTACCTTCAAAGCTCTGACGAGTTTCAGTGGAGGAGGCTATCGTGACACTACTGACTCTGGTGCAGTCGCATCGCTCCTGCTGTGTGGGCATCATTTGAAAGTCCCTCAGCCAAGTGGCAGATTCGGTCATCTTGTCAGAACGTTAAGCATTCAGAACGTATTGTGCTGACTGCAGCTCATCGCTCGCTACTTTTGTCAGCTGCTGCACCTGATGGATTAGAAGCGATTTTCTCCCAGCAGAATAACCACTTACTTTATTTTAGTGCTTTTGTGATTGAAGTTTGCGAGATGATGCAATTATTAGGACACATTTAATGGGTGAAAAAGAGGACTGGTGATCCTTGAAGCTTTTCACGTGTTCAAATTAGAGATTCAGTTCTCGGAAAAACTCGCTGCCGATTTTGTGTTTTCTTCTCAAAGTCAGCTCTAAATAACATTGATCAATGGAAATAGCCCACCCAATTGTCTCAAGGATTTTTATGAGCATTTAAATAGCTTCCCGTCATATTAAAAATCCTGATTTAATTTTATAGTCAAGTATTATCCTTTTTTGCTTTTAGTGCATATGCTTAAATTCAATAAATTAGAATATGTATTCTGATGAAGCTCGTTTGTGGGATTGGAAGCACCTTTTGAAAATGTCAACCTTTTGTGTAGGTAATAAACATGCTTTTCACTAAGCCCACATTTCTGAATTAAAGATATACTTTGACACGTTTGATGTAATATGTTTTCATTAGCTGGAGCCAGAACATCACCCTGAAGGCTTGGAAACATCATTCTGTGTGTAATTAATCTTTAAAATGTGTTTCAATTAGTGAAATGAGTTGCAAAAATAAATAAACTTTTTAAATAATATTCTAATTTATTGAACAACTTTGTTAAAGACAAGAATGAAAAACAATAAAACAAACAAAACAAGTCTTTATGAAGAACTCATTATTCACAGAAAACAAGTGCTGCACAAATATGGACAGAAAGTCCACTCAGAGAGGAAGAAGGCATTATTTCATTGAAACTCAAATAGTTTGCACAAACACTCACAAACCCAATCCATCTTTAATCGAGCTGTACGTGCATCTTAACAGAAATTAAGTCTGTTCCAACTAAGCATGGAGGTTTTCTTTCACCCTAGAGGAAAACAGGAAGTAGAAACAACCTCTTCAAGTAGCAGTGAAGTCTTACCTAAGCTCGTTATAAAACAAGCACAAAACTATCAATAATGTTAATGCTGTGACAGAATGCAGTAGATATTGTTCTGTGTCGAATAATTGTCACCCTCCAGCAATAAATGGATTTTTAATGTTTTTTTTTGCCTGTGTTAATCGTTCCTGTAGCTTACAGAAAGGCTACAGATTACCTTCCTCTGGCCTCGTTTGGTTTGGTTTAGGAGCAAGTTTGCAGTATTTAAGAGAGAGAGAGAGATGTCATTTTTCATCAGGCTAATCTTTTATCTAGAATAATTACAAAACCGTAGACTGAAGCTTGAATCTGTCAATATATTATATATATATATATATATATATATATATATATATATATATATATATATATATATATATATATATATATATATAACTCCCAGAAGGATAATGATTGAATTTAATGTTTGCTAACAACCCTGCAACTCCCTTGCAACTCTCTCCAACATCGACTTGTCACATGAAGACTTCTCAAAGGATTTTGTCTATATAAGGAGTTGCTGCTAATATAGCACATGTAGACTGAGTTCATTTGGAAGTACTTGAAGTAGTTACACAATTAAATAAAATGTGCAGCTATTTTAACATCTTGCTTAGATTTAAGTGTAAAAGGATCAGAGGGAAGTGCATTAAGAACCGTCAGACACGGCTGAGAGTATGTAGTTGCTGTGTTTGAAAGATGACAGCGCCACAGCTGGGACACTGTTCTTCCTGACCTGACAGACAGAAAATCAGGTTGGCTGTCAATGTGATTGCTGTCAATGCGATGTACCTCCATTATGTTGTGCTCTATGTGTGTCATGTTCTACCTCTCGCTTCTGCCAGCCGCCTGCAGCGGTGCTTACCGCACCTTCGCTGCACACACATGAGAACACTGCCATGCCGAAGCTAAAGTAATCTTCAGGAAATGGGAATTCCTGGAATGAAGTGTATCCTGACCTGCTAGAGCATCTGGACTGGTGCAAATGGAAATGTGGAAACTGCTTGCTTGTCTGTCACAAAGAATAGAACTAATAGATAAGAAAATATGCCCTGTTTGTCAGTAATTTGATGTGGTATGGCTTTAGAGAAATAGTTTAACTTCTGTAATGCGTGGATCATTTCTGTGGGAAACCCAATCATAAGAGACTTAAACTGTGAAAATTATAACTGTAGTTTCCTCTGAAGAGTTTAATCTGTAAGATTAATTTTGTAGCATGTGAATCTGAGATGAGTCTCTTAAATTGGCCCACAGATTGCAGAAGATAAATGGGTACAAAAACACATTTTCTTTGCAAAACATGCCATTCTTTTCAAAGTCTTTATTTGTCTTTTGAATAATCTGTGAAGTATTGTGCTTCTAACGCTTTAGAGTAATTATTTCTGCAATAAGTACCTTGTGCAGGCATCAGCAAATACCCTGAAATGTCCTCATAACAATACTTTATGTACCCAGATGGACAGATACCCCGGTATCAGTAGGTACAGTTATGTTTTTCTTAACTGCCTCATAAAAATGTTTTAAATATCAGGCTTTCTTGAATATTAACAAAACTAATTGCGTGCTTCCTATTAAAGTTTCATTATTATTCCAGCTTTAGATTCAACTTCAGCCGAATCAGCCAGGTCATAATTATTGTTCCTCTCATTCACAAACAACAAAGAGTTGCTTTTTAGTGATAAAGCATTGAGTTTTTATTTTTTTATTTATTTTTTTTTTATAATCCACTCCCAATTTCCTGTTGCTTTGTTAGCTCCAACCAGGCTCGGCTGGCTAAAGTCCTGCCTGCACACACCTGAATTACAAGCTGACAACGGCGCCTCGCACGCTAATGCTCTCACCTTCACCTCCGGTTGCGTTTTTTTTTTTTTTTAATGGAGAGAGCGAAAGGACTATGCTCAGTGCATGGATGAACGGCAGCAATGGCGGTGGGAGGACTAATGGAAAACCACATTGTGTGGTCACAAGAGAACGTTTTATGATGATAGTTTTATTATTTCTGTTTAATTGTCTTGCGGGATTGTTACAAAGGAGAAAAATGGGATGCGTGCTTGCTGTAGGGTTAAAATATTTTATTCCACATTACTGATTTTACTCAACAGTCCATGCTAATTTATTGGTAACAATTTCCTGACGATAACAAGTTGTGTTATAGGAGAAGAAACCAGCAACAGACAACGTTCTTGTAAAGATGAAAGTACGTGCGCATTACTAAAAATGAATTGCATTTCATTAGAGGTTCTTTCAGTGCAACTCTTACATTTTATAGGTCAGAAAGGTGAAGGTAACAGCCAAAGGCAATAAAAGACCTTTTCATGGTGATGATAAATGTCTTTATTTTATCATGAAACTTATGTTTTCTGAGAGTTTTCAGAGATCATGTCGGCTTTCACGTTCAAGGCAGGTGTGTGTTAAGACCTCACAAAGAGCAGGTAACGCATAAAAAAAAAAACACACACGTCTGGGTTTCTGTTTGTGTTTTTCTGTAGCACTGCTCTGCCTTCTTCTCCATTCATATTCATGAACGAGCTCCTGCTGAGAGACGACAGCGAGAGTGAAGTCAGTCACAAAGACAGCTGGAAGCTGTGAGGTCCAGTCCTCTGTGAGTGGCGGCCAATCAGCTCGGACGGACGTGCAGGTGAACATCCGACGTGGCAGGACGGATGAAGGCTGAGTCCGTGTGACTGCAGCGGGGCTTTGACAGAGGAATGGTGGATTTAAAGGTGCTCACACACCTTGGAGATAAAACTGTCTCCCACAGTTTGATACATCTCTCCTGCACCTACCTTTTCATGACTTTCCTCGAGCCGTAGTGACAAAACAGTGATGAAAAGTGCTATGATGAGTCTAAACTTCCTTGGTTATTCTGGACGCATCTTTTCGCATCAGCAGTAAATGCACTACTCCAGCATTATGGATGACAGACTTTATGCATGCAATTGTTCAGCAGATTATTTATTTAAGGGACCATGTGTCACAGTTGGTTGCTTCTTTCTACCATTATGATAATGAGATGCTGGACGCCTCGTGTAGACATCCTCTGTTTCCTGTACCTGGGTGGTCACCATGTCCCATTCTGCCTAAAACCACCGCTAATGGGAATTTCAATAGATCATGCTGCGTTTTAGGATTTGTCTACACTTTTTTTTTTCAGTTATTAAAGTTGCAGGAGCTTGACTTCAAGGCTGTAGATATTAGCCCGAAAGGCACAGGGAGGTGTATGACAACATAGTGATACATAAGGAAGAAGAAAATGGGCTTTTATAAACGCTAAAAGTTACATCCCACTAATATGTCAGGAAATATTAGCCTCATATGAAAGAAGAATGGTTAAACTGGACAGGAAAAATAAACCGCGACAACATAAAGAGAAACTTTGAACAAGAAGTGACAAACACACTCTACTTTTTGAGAACGTTTGGGTCCTTCAGTGTATTCAGCAATGTACTATTAGCTTGTTGTGGAGAGTACAATATAAAAAATATATTTGTGCTGCATAATGGGACTTGAGGATTCACAATTAAATTAAATGGTTATTTTGGTGTCTTTGGGGTTCTGGACAGAATTTGATCATCTGTTGTAAAAGATATACCAACTGGAATATTTGTCATTGAACGGAGATTCTTAAAAATAAAATTTGCAACTCATTGAAATGTTATTTGCCTTCAAAAGGGAGTGTTTTCTTAGACTTAGGACCACCTTACACGTCAGATCACACACTCGGGGTTCTCAGTGTACCAAATAAATACTATCAGATCACATCTAATTGAGTTACTTGAATTGCTTTGTTATCTGCCTGGATCAGGTGATATCATTCCAGTGTAGTTATTAATTACATTCATTTGATATGATTTCTGTAAGCATTTTTATTGAATACGCTAGGCTTTTTCAGTTGCATTGCTGGTAATTCAGTGATTTCTCGCTGAGAAAATCAGATTTATTTTCTAGGCATTTAGAAAGGTTTACCAGTACGTGCACACTTTGTTTTAACTTGGCCACACCGACGCTCCTGATAAAATCATCCTTCAGCGTGCCTGTCAGACCGCGTTCAGGCTCTGTTTATTTGAAGAAGATTAAATGGAATATTAGGGATTACACAGGAATTAATTACCGGCCTCTCTTACCGACACAGTCCTCCGACAGCACGCAGCGAGATGACAGCCTTGTTAACGGCCCCCCGGGACCGGCGCCGTGGAGTTGTGAATGGCGGAGGGGAGGGACGAAGGGGAAGGGAGGTGGAGCTGATGCAGCTCTCCTGCTGCTGGAGAGGCGCGCAGACAGGAGCGCGGTCTGATCTAGCAGCAGCAGCAGCAGCAGCAGCCTTTTCCCCCTAACTCAGTTCTCCTCATGTCTAAGTAGTTTTTGCAGAGGAGAAATCACCCCTGATCCAAACAGGACTGATTCAACTTCCCACCAGCTGTCCTTTGCTGAAACTGGGAAAAGAAACGGACGACAGGATGGATTCTTTCCAGCTGCTTTTTCTGCTGCTGCTGTACGGATGTCTTCCAAAAGTAAGTGTTTTTTTTTTATTTATTTATTTTAAAATAGCCTGATAATCCTGTTAAGGCATTTGGTTGATTTGATTGTTTCGCATTTCACTACTACCACTGTAATGTTTACCCAAAAGTGATTGATCTACTTAATAATATTCCTACTAAATGACATTAAAGTCATTTAATCACTTAGATTTACAGTGAAAGCCTTGAATTGTTGACATCATATCTAGTTTCTGCATTGTCCCTGCCACTTGTTGACAACCTAAAGACGTTTGGCTTTTTCTGAAACATTTTTTCACCCTTTTCCCAGAAGGTGACTCAGAACGTTTAATTTCTCGGTAGTCGTCGACGGATGCTCTCTGCCCAGTGAAGAAAGCGTTTGTAATTCAAATAGATGGTCTAAACCAAGGCCACGCTGGTATAAAGGAGACATTTTTCAACAGACTGGATTGTGAGTCAGAGCAACTGAATGGGACCTGAATTCAGCTGCTTTTACCTTCAGTCATTGTTTTCGCTCTCCAATAATGTGCAGCAATCAGTGCATTCAAAGTGGATGACGATGGAGAAAGACAAGGGATGTCTGGAAAAATATATTTCCTAATCCGTCCATCCATCCATTGATTGGATGACTGTTGGCTTTTTGTGGAACTGCGCAGGATGATTGCTTCACTATCCCATTTGTTTTTAGGTTCCTTTTTTTAACCATTAAAACCTCCCTTGCTAAGATGGGAAAATCAGTGGCTCCACATACTTTGGTCTTGTCTATTCACACTCAAACCTCACGTGAAATTTTGTGGTCTTATCAGAGGCATTTATGCTTGTGCTGATCTCTGTTCACTTGCACAGCTGTCCAGACACTGGTGTGATTTCAAAGAAGTGGGATGCTTTTTCTCCCCGTTCTCAAATACTTGTGAGAGGCAATCAAAGACAACTCTAGGACACGAATGATGGTTGTGGATTAAGTGTAGCTACTGCCCACGGAGAAGGGCTCCCTTGAGGCCCAAAATAATAAAGACTCTCTGCCTACTTGCCTTTGATTACTTCTGGGCCACCCTGACGCCTTGCATTAACCGGAATCATCACTTGTTGATCCGGCTTAGTGGCTCTTGCCGTGCGTCTTTCCCAAAGTCCTCTGTGGTGGCTTTAAAGTGATGCAGCCTGACATGTTACATCAATACATTCAGTGAGAAAATGTGGTGCTCAAGCCTGCACAGAAAGTCCCCTAAGTGGGTAAAAACTGCGCGCCAGTGGCTGAATGTCACTGTTATCGATTTAACACAAAGCATATGGGAGACGGAGGAAGAAGAGAACAGAGAGCGCGGCGGGCAATAATAACTCGTCCTTCCCACTGGATGTGAAAAACAAAATCACCTGACTGACACCGAGAGGAACCATCTGAATAAATAAAGTCCGTCTTCGTCTAAACTGTTTGCGTTCGAGTGCAGCTGGGCGATTTCCTGTTGTGGTTACAGAATGAGAAATGAGGTAAATTTTGAAGGAAAGCATTCGTTTGACACGCCTGCTGCTAGTTAACAGAGCAGGCCGTGACAAATGAGTTTCCGTCAGAGCAGCCATAAACAGAACACTTCAAATAACACAACAAAGCTTAATTAAAAGAAAGTTCTTCAGCGGGGACGGAGAGGGGTGCTTTTTTTTTATCAGTTTCATAAAAAAGGCTGCGAAGCAGCATTTTCAAATCAGCATAGAAAGCAAAATTTAAGCAGGCATCAATCAGGTCAGAGATAACATCAAGCTCTTTGAAAACAGATGGCTGCTAGAGACGAATGAGGCAGCCAGCGTGAACATCAATGTCGACTGAAACGCAGCAACCAACATGAATAATCATGTCCAGTTACGTTTTAGTGTGAGCAGCCCGTTTCCTGTTGCCTGAGCTTCCAACGGTTCAAGAAGCCATTTTACCATTCTCCCATCTTTCCATGATATAATTTGTACTGATGGCCTAAATTGTAATCTTTTCCCAAGCCCAACCAAGCAGAACATTCATTTTCACTGTTTCACGCCGCCTCCCTGCAGACAGACGCTCGCTGTCCTCTTACTTTCGGCTGACATGAACTGGATTACTTTTGCGGTGCGGCGCTTCAGTCGCCATGCAATCACCCTAATATCGTTGCATTGTTCGTTTTCAGTGCAGCTCCGAGCAATCGATGTTTAGTCACATTTTGACCAAGAAGTAAGAAAGCATTTTTTTTTCCTTTTCTCTTTCTATTGTCTCATTTTTCATTGCTGTATCAGACGAGGAGAGAAGCAAGCAAGAGAAAACTGTCTGAATTTGTGTCTGGTGTGAGACTCAACAAAACATTATCTCAGCCATGTCGCTCTAACAACACAGCTGGATGTTCGGTTAGCTGAACATCACTACACAGCTCACCTCCTCACGCTTTTTTTTTTTTTTTTGTCTAGCTACATGTTTCTTTAAACCCCCTCAGGGGCGAGCAAGCAGACCCTGCTAAGATGTGCCAGCTGAGTTTCTGCAGAGAAGCAATCAAGCAGGTCCACAATCATATGAAGAGCACCTGTTTTTGTTTCACCAGGCACATATCCTTTTGTTTCGTCATTAAATATTTAACTGCTTTTAAAATGAAGCGACTTATAACAAGTAAAAATGTATGACTTTGGCTGCCCTGTTGTCATAACAATAAACCATGTTGTGTTTGGCAATTTGTTCCCTGTTATATCTAACATGTTTAGTCACTTGAGCAAACATGAATTTGGCACAAACTGAAAAGATGTATCTATGAACATCTGCTATAGTAATCTGCTAAATTTTAATATATAAAAAAAGGTTTTGGAAAGGTTTTCTGTGATGCATCAAGAATGCAGTTTACCCCCCGTTACATAAGATAGAGAGTTGAAGTTTGTTTGTGTTGCATTTTACCAATGATGTTTCTGTAATTAAAATGATCTCATTAAAGAGATGAGACAAGAAAGGCAAGATCTCCGAGCCAATAAATACACCTCCACCTGTGCAAGGAGATGGGAATGCACTGACCTTGCTATGACATAGATCTCCCGAAAGGAAAGGAACGCACACACCTCCAAATTGTGCAAATAGGCTGTTCTCAAATTTTTTTTGTTCTGGAGCCTCAAAACAGGAGCTCCATATTGTTTCAAGACGGGGTAAAGGAGAAGGGCAGAGTGTGAGAAAGGTAAAACGTGATTGATATGGTTTACAACAAAATTTCAAACTAGTTGCAGCACAAGCAGGTTCGGGTTTTGGAGCCTGGGTGTGACAGACTCTTGGGGATATCTTTTGGATTTTGAGTTTAGTGATGACAACACTGTATAAAGTATATGCACACAGAATGCTGTGGCAGATGGAGCTGTGCTGCTCCCTCATGCTGTGAATGAGCTCAAGAAAAGACTGATGTTTATTCTCATCTTTACTGCAAGGCCGAAACCTTGCTAAGGAGGTTCGCAGCGTACAGAGTGTTGTCATTAGATGGCCATGAAAGCAGCAGAAAAGAAAGACCTAGACGTGACATAGTTTCATGTTTGCACTGAATAGGTTTCCTGACTTTGACGTGATCCATCAATGCTCAAATAGCCTCTGAGGTTCTGGAGTCTTGGGCAGCGTTAATCTGGTTTGAAGGAGGACTAATGCCTGCTGTTCTGACATTTTCACAGTAATATAAATGTCTTTGAAATCTAAAATAAAATAGGAGGCAGCTCATGAAGCCATTTCTGGTCCTGTGTAAACCTGAATCTGTGTGTCCTTATCATAAACCTCTATTTTTTATCCGATAGTAATTGTTTCCAAGTAAATAGCATTTCTAGGAACGGACGGTCTTTCCCACATTTAAATGACACACTATGGGTAAGATATCCTGACTTATTGTAACTTGCAGTCTGAACAAATATCTTATTGCGAAAGTCGATGAATGTTGCAGTACACTGATTGTCTTGGGAAAAAAAAAAAACATCTGCTGAAAAGCTGGTTGTGCAGGAGAAAAAAAAAGGGTAAAAGGGCAAAACGCTGTGCTGCTGGTTTGACAGAAAAAAAGGTAAGATGTAAAAGAATGTAAATGTTTCTGGCCACATGCGCAGCTTGTGCAGCAGACACAAAGGAAGAAGAGATGGATGTGAAACAGTCCACGACCACCATCATGTTTAGGAGCTCAGACACAATCCTTCAGCCGGATATTGTTCTTTTAAAACCTTTGAGGATTGCCTCTTCTGGTCAGGTTCTTTCAGATTTTGAAATTAATGGAGAAGTGTAGCAGCACTGTTCATTTTTCCAAAGACAAACGGTTGTTGCTTATGCTGTTTTCACTACTACGTCTGACTAGAGGTGGTACATACGCTGCTTAAATGGCTGTCGGACTTCACGCCTGCTGTGTTTTGGAGGTGTGTGCTGGAATATTAATGACTGACTTACTGGGGACTTACATTGAAAGTCTTCCATTGACTTTCTGTTGCCCTTATTGAAACCTAAATAAACTGAATTTAAAACGATTATATGATTTTACTTTCTTTCAGGTTGTGTAAAAAAAAAAAAAGGTTGCTCTGGACTGGATTCATGTAATTGAGGAATTGAGGATTCTACTGTTTTTTTTTTTTTTTTTTTTTTTACAGATTTTTTTTTTCCCCAGTAATTTGTGGGATGTTATTTATTAGTTCACTAAACGTGTTTAAAAGTGATACACTTCTTTGAGTTTGGCTAGTAGAGTCATTCATGTCTAATGCTTTTTTTCTCTTTTTTTGCACATTTGTTAATAAATCCTAAAATGATTGAGCGAGGATTGCACATGGTGCAGACGTTGCTCCACATAGAGATGGAGGCTGGATGTAAAGGCATCACGCTGGATAGATGGGTCGCACAATGACACAAGCCTCTCCTTTCATTTTTCCCTCAACTCTTCTCGTCTTTTATTTGATCATTATCTCCCCATCGTACAAGGGAAAGCATGGCTGCCATTTTAAAGAACAACAGTCCCTAAAAATTGAGACGCATCAGCCTGGCAGGCCCTCATGATGAGCTCTGCTCAAACTATCAGAGCTGACAGGTATTTATGAGATGTTTTTCTTACTAAGCTGCAGTGTGTGTGTGTGTGTGTGCTTCCCCAGGGCTTTGCACAGGTCCACTTATCACCGACTGCAAGGTTTAGGACATGGAGATTGATTTATTGTTCAATTTTGCTGTCGGTGTGGAAGAAGAAGTGTTCAACTGGAGATGTTAGAAGTGTATTTTCAACCTCAGGTGATACAAAAAAATGAATCACTGCCCTTCCCGTTCTTCTGTTTCTTTGAGGACAGGGTTGAATCCATGCGGTGAACTTGGATGATTGTTTCAGCACCGGTCACCCTCTTTGTGGTTCTGGCTCTGTAAAAATAAACCAACTCCGAGCAATAAAAAACACTTGATCCCAGCAGCCTACAGGCTAAGGCAGCGCAGACGTCACTCCATTATGTCTGTTTGCTTGTCTGATGAGGGACTTTGTCTCTGAGTTTATTCTGTTTATGCAGCATTAATCATTTTTTGGGAATCTTCGGCTTGAAACTTGAGCCTGTTAGTTTGAAAAACACCGAACACTAAGCAGTGCCTTATTATTTCTGATGAAAGAAAGAGTAGGAGGAAAGTGGGGACTAAATGTCGGATTTTTCTTACTTTTGTGAACTTCAAGCTCGAACAATCTTCATTCAAGTTACAGAAACACTACAGTGGCTTTTATTTTGAGCTTTACAGTCAAAACCTGAGATCTTTTGTCCAGACTTTGTGGCAGTGGGCACATTTACCCATTAGTCTCTGCTCTGTAATATTTTGTAATTTTTTAAAAAATCCTGGTCATTTTACATTAAATAAGTAAGTTCAGTTTCTTCCTATTCTGATTTTTAGCAGGTGAGGAGCAACAGACGCCAGATCGCAATTTTTGGACAAAGTCTAAGTTGCTCCTTGAATGTGTTTATGTGTTATTAAAATGATTTGAAGCAAGGTTTCAATTAGGAACTTCAGGATCATAAGCAGAATGTAAACCATGACACTACCATGCACAACGTAAAACAAAATAGTTTAATGAGTTATAAGATTAGTTGTTTACATAATCTTACTTTTGTTTGATGGATTTTTTTAGGTGCTTTCTTTTGATTGACCCCCCCCCCACGGCAAGAATGAAAAAAAAAAGATGAGTCTCCACACTTTTGTAAATTTTGTAACAGATTTCATGACATATTAAGGTGCCCGTGTTCCTGCCGATCTTCTGTTTGTGTTTGGGTCCACTGTTGCCAAGTTGTTTTAGATTTCAAATACCCTTACTTGGTGCGAAATCTACTTTGAGACAAATATTCGCATGTGACGTCACTCGAAGCTTGAACAGGAAATGTGAAGCCAACTAAAAAATGTAGCTTCCACAGAGGAGTTTGGTTTGTCAGGCCACCTCAAAGAAAGCTTGCATCATAGAAATGGGAACAGAAGTTTCACCATGGGAAAAATGACTTGCATACCAGATGACTAGGTCCAGGTCTTGCCACTTGAAACATTTCCAGAGAGCTGTGTTGGATTTTTTCCTCAAACTGAGGTCTGCAGAAATTTAATGTGAAATCCATAAATATGTGTCTAAGAAGATTAAATCTGCTGTCACGGTGTCTAGAGGCTGGATCAAAACTCAACGGTTGACACAATGTGGCAATGTTCCTTAAGGTCTTTTCTTACCTGGTCACATTACCGGTGATGGGTAGAGCACAGCCCACTTATAGTGGAACAAAATTTTCGCAAAAGCATTAAATAGCAGAAAATGAATCGCTGAATGAAGAATCAGAAGTTTTCTCCTACGACAGAGGATATTTGAGGATAAATCCACATCAGTAACAAAATGATTGTGAATCATTTAGAGCTCAAAATGATGGTAAAGTCCTTCCAACCTTAATGGCTCTTCCCCAAAACTAACATGTCAACATTTCCAGAGGAAACAAGCTGAAAGTGTTGTAGTGCTGTAATGGCAGTAAGGATATTTCCATCGATTGTTTCAAGACATTTTGTCATTTTGTAGCAAAATTCTAATAAAAACCCGTTTTGTTACCGAAGGTTTTCTCTAAATTATTGCTCTTTTGAGTTTTATTATTTTTATCAGATGCCGTTCTCAATTCTGATCGGAAACAGGCAGCTTTGTTTTAAGGAAGATAATTTTACGCATAAATTCATATTTTTAGTGAAACTGTTGTTCCTGTGTGTATTGTTCCCACACAAAATGACTAAACGGCATGTAAACCCTTTAGTGCTGCCCCCTCTTCAGTTCATTTCAGCTCGTTAGCGACGCCTTTCATGCTGTGTTCGAACTCTGGCCTCACTACAGTGGAAACTGCTGCTGAGTCAGGCTGCACAAAGTGAAATGCAGCTTTAGTCGGATGCGTTTCCATGTATGACAGATGACTTTTGGACTTTTGAGAGCAGAGTCAGGACATTTCTCGCATATATTTGAATTATTGCTTAGTTCCCCACTGAGGACTTTGAAGCGTAACGTCTCTAACGATGTGCTAGCTACCACGTGGGACAGTTCTATGTTGTGCTGTAAATTCATTGTGATGATAGTGTCTTTCTCAGAGAGAAGCCTGTTGTGCAAATGAAGCAACTAAATAAGTGCACAGTTGGTACGTTGACCCAGAGTCTATTCCAGGTCAATCAATACTAAGGTCACCAAATGGTTCAACCGACAGGAGATTTCATTCTGCCTCGATTTATGTACATCCAGTTTGCAGATTAAAGTCTGATCTCCCGGCTGCTCTGCTGCTATTACTTTCAGGTATGTCGGATTTGATGCTGTAATCAGTTTTAGGGAAAGACTCCCATGAGCAAAACCTCATGGATGGTGTCAGCGTGACCTCATCCATGTCAGGGGGAGGTAAATAAAGCAATAAGTTAAACCCGGACAAGACAGGAGAGATATCTAATGTTGTGGCTTGTAAAATATTCAGACCTCTTGGACTTTAGCTATGTGTGTTTTGTTACAACCACGAACTTTAATTGTATTGTAGCAGGTTTGTTTTTCGCGATAACCAGATTGTTCAAAGGCAGATTTATTTGTTGAGTCTTAATGTGCGGAGTGCCAAACATTTCAATGTTTCATCGTCAAAATTTAACTGGTCTCGCTGTGTCTTAGTGCTTTATTTAAATCAAATTTACAAGCCACACTCAGGGTTATTACAGTCAGACCTAAAGACACTCAGACAGAGTCTGCCTGGCATCAAGAAGCAGGCTAGAAGTTTTTATGAATCCATCAAAAGAAATTCCAGAACAGATAAGAAACAAAGTCCTTGCCAGTACTATAGCGCTAACAAATGTTTTATTAAGTCATTTTTTAGGTTTCATGTGTCCAGTGAAGCACAATGAAAGCCATTATCCACAAACAGAGAAAACATGGCGAAACGTACTTGTACTCCAGTCTGCAATTGAACCCACAAATCTGAAGCTGCTTTTTAAAAGGAAATAAAGGGAGCATCATATAAAAAAGTAAAAGATTTATTGGTGAGAGGTCCTGTTAAACATAAATTACAGAAACATAAATAAAGGAACATATACATGGTATATGAATAGCCATGTTTAATAATAGAGCTCCGATGAGTGTTTGTCAGATTAAAAAATAGCCTCTGAAAACGATAGCCGTTCCTATATGCCATGTCCTTATTCTTCTTTCCTGACAGCGATGATTTGCAACAGCAGGGAGGCCTAAAGTGTCGATACCGACCAATTACTGGCCATGCAGGGTTCAGTGAATTCTTAATACATCAACTACTTTTTGCTCTAGCACTCCTTTAACTCTGACCTTTGCTGCTCTCACTGCTTAGGACCTCGGGCTGGAAGAGTTCATGAATATGCTCTGGTTCATACCGACTCCTCCATCCCTCTCTCTGCTCATCTCCTCTGACCTTCTCGGGCTTTTGCTGCTCGTCTTACACGTTTTCTTTGGCCCACCGGCTCTCTGCCAGTGGCTGTCAGCCCGCATTTTTCAGCCCTTGTTGACACAGATGAACAATCGCAGCAGATTACTCAGTGGCTCCCCCTCTCCACTTCCTAATCCATTTGCATGATAGCATCTATTTTCCTTTTCCAAGAAGAGGCTTTGTTTAGATTTCTGACATAGAGAACATTTCTGTGCATTTACTGCATTATCAGCAGGAGCTTGATTCTGACTGCAAAAAGGCATTATGGGAAGCTAAAATGTTGTTAAAATAAGATAAAGAAAAACTTGAACAGAACCTTTCTACTCCTCTTAATCACCAAAATAAAAACTTTTTGCAAGTAATTTCCGTGTCGCAGCGAAACGATGCATATTTTTCTTATTAGATCTTGTTTTCTTAATCTTTTTCAGGTGCTATCGGTGCAGATGTGTGACGTGATGAATGAGATCGAGCTGGAGAAAGAGAGCTGTGAAAATCGCAACTCTGGGAATGTCACTTCAGGTCATTCTTGAAAACTCTTTTTGTTTGTTGAGTGTGTAGAGGGGGCTATTAGGAGGAAAGAGTAAGCTGCAAGGGTGAACTCACTCCGAGGAAAGGCTGTGCACTCTGGTGTTTTGTAGATAAAACGGAAATAGAGCGTATTTTATACAGCTGACTAATTCAACACAGTAACATAGGCTCAGTCCTTCACCGTGCTTGGCTGAATATGAGGTGCTTTAACACAATGTAGTCCCGGCTTTTCAAAAACCGCACAGGACTTGAAAGTGTCACGCCGTTTGACCAAGACATTATCGCAGCTCCTGTCACACGGCGTGGCCAAAGATGACAAACTGCATGAATTGTGGCTGCAGCACAATCGAGTCAGACGGATCTGACATGTCGGCCCATCAATAAACGGACAGCATGCTATGGATGTCAATGTGTTTATTACGAGAGTAGGACAGTGAAGAGGAAGAGGCGAGGGAGAAAAAGAGACAGCGGTAGAACGTGCAGTAGCTGCACACAGATGGAAGGAGTCCCATGTCAGTCGATGCTGCTACAGTTGTACCTCGACGTTGTCCCAGGATTTATGAGACGCTGCTTGATATCGTCTCTGGTTGTGGGAGCTCTAACTCAGAGGTTGGCACTTTTATCGTGCTAAATGATCACAGAAAAGAGATACAAAGATTTTATCTAAGACATGCCTGTGGTTCTTTGCTTTACTTGCTTTATGTCAGACCCCACCAACCTGGTCAGTTTGTTGCTGAAAAGCTCAACCTTAGTGTCATCTGACCAAATATCATAGTTCTGGTTGAAGCTCCAGGAGAGCTGAAAAAAAAAAAAAAAAAAACTCAACTTGTTAGCTTTTCAGTGTAGGACAAAATTGTCTGTTTTTTTGTTGTTTTGTTTTTGTTTTCTTTTCACGCCTCCAAGTGAGCTTGTAGATATGATCAGATGGTTTTTAGAGACATTTCATAGCCTTGTCTTTGCTGCTGTCCTCTAAGAATCACATTTCTCCTGAATCTCTCCTCTCGCTTCAAATACACCCTCAAATAAAATGTGTTATTATTATTATTGTTATTAAAACACAATACATTAGATTAAAACAAAGGCCTTACATATCCAGACCCATTAATGTACAACCAATTGTAACATTTCAATCAGAGTAGGAGGTTAAATAACGTAAATAAAGAGAAAAGTCATAAAAGTAAAAAAAAAAATACATTGAATGCCAAAAAAAAAAAAAAAAAAAAAAGTCGTGATAAGTTACATCATCTGTAGGTGTAAGAAATCATCCCTCTGAATGGACGGGCCTCCTCAACACACTTATGCAAAATCATTTAACAACACAGCAATGCCTCTTAATGCATTATCTGAAAATTGAATTATTACTGCTTTATATTCTCACCCACTCAATCATTGTTTCCTGGGATTCCTGTCATTTTAAAGTGCACAAAATCACTTATACTTATTAGACGGTGTCAGTCTTTCCTCCAACTGCTTTCAGTTTAACATACATCCGTCCACGGACATACCGCACTTTGCTTTAAGTGGCCCCATATAAAGAGCCGGTGTGGGGACAGCTTTCCCTATCTCTGCACCGATCTCATTTTTCTGCTCTCCTATCTGCTTCCTCAACAGGAAGGTAGTGTAAGTTGAACTCTGAGGTCACATCCTGAATAAATGAATTAGCAGACTGTGCACTCGTGGGAGAACGTACATCCACAACATATGGCTGAGAAAGTTTCAGCCGCAGCGGATTCGCTCCAAAGACTCAAATGTTTTTGAGAAACTTTTTTGTTTTGAACTTTTCACAAACTAAATCAGCGCAGGGATAGTTTGCAGCTTGTGTTTTTGTCTTTTCAC
Source organism: Poecilia latipinna (assembly GCF_001443285.1). Taxonomy (NCBI): domain Eukaryota; kingdom Metazoa; phylum Chordata; class Actinopteri; order Cyprinodontiformes; family Poeciliidae; genus Poecilia; species Poecilia latipinna. Next base: position 131,533 of record NW_015112687.1, on the reverse strand, counting down.
ACCTTCCTGAGGCTTTGCAGGGTGCTAGGTGGCGGAATGAGGACGGCTGATGAGGTTGCGGCCTTGACGTGTAATACAGAAAAGGGATGGAAATAGATTTCTGCAAAAACTTAAGAAGGAAATCACTAAGTTATCCTAAACAACAACAACAACAACAACCTCAATTTCACTTCTCTGTGATTTAGTTTTTTATACCCGAATGTTTGAACGATAAATAATTTTAAGTAACTGCAGATTATTTTATGTGTTCAGAACAAGATTATTTTCCTTCTATCACAAGATTTATGAAATGTTTGGCATAACTTTGCATTCATTTGTAAAATACAAATAAGAAATTATTTCGCAAATTCCACACAGGTGACTTTAGTGAACCAGACTTTTTGCAGATCTGTGGCACTGAAGGATTTAGGACTCTGCTGTGCCATGACTTGGTTCTGTCATTGCCCTCTCTCGGTTTGTCTCCTGCCGTGTGGCGAGTGATGCAATGTTTGTGTTGTTGACCTTTTTTTTTGGCAGGTTGCCAGGGGATGTGGGACATCGTCGCCTGTTGGCCTTCAGCCAGAGTTGGAGAAGTGGTGACGATAACCTGTCCGACATATTTCAGCTACTTCAGTGACAAACAAAGAGGTAAGATTATCACAAACACTGAGGTGATGGCTTAAAGTTCCGTTTCTTACACTTCTTTTTGCACTTTCAGATTAAATACAGCTAAAAAAAAAAATAAAAATAAAATGGGGTGACCAATGGAATACAATGAAATTATTTTTATATTAGTTTAAGTTTTAGATCATTTGAGTTTTGTGACATGATGCTTTGTTTTGGTAAAAGTTACCACTGAGAAAGGGGCACATTTTGGTCATGAAAGGGTGAATATCAACAGCATGAAAATTCATGTTGTCTGTGATGTTTACATTCGCCTCAATTGCTCCTACGAGGCTTAAAGTGTGAATTTACGCCCCCATCATCACCCTGAACTGTTGATGTGTGTCTTACTGAATCCATGCTTTAATATTGTTTGCAGAAAAGTCCGACTCTACCATAATTTCACAGCTGAAATCGAGACCCAGCACACCCAGTTACATTTTTCCATCTGTTATTGGGAAATACGCCTGAGTGAGCTGTACGCTCAGTTTCTTCAGGTAGTCCATCTGTGTCGAGGTTTGAAATGGTGCATGTTAAGATATTCTCGATAATGTTGTGGGTGTCTGAGCTTCGGTTGCCTTTCTCTAATCATGGCAGAGAGATTTTGTCAGCAAGTGCTGCCTCGTGGTTATTTTTTCAGACCTTTTCTGTGCCAGCTCCTGGGTTCTGGATCTCACTGCCAGTGCTCATTAGACAAAACTCTTCACTGTGTAGATTTAAAACTTTGCTGAAAACCCTCATTTTGACTTTTTGCCCAGTATGGCTGAGCTCATTTTATAAGTTGGAGTTACTTTGTAACAACATCTTTGTCTTGAAATTAGGGCCAGGATTTTAACGCATTAATTTCTGTGGTAACACTTTATTTGAAGGGGGGTGAATAAGACTGTCATAACACTTTCATAAACATGACATATGAAAGTGTCATAAATCATTACTGTTTAATCTTTTCCTTTAATAACATAAAGTTACCTGATTTTTAAAGTGCAGTCAGTAATACTTTTATAACAAATTTATATCAATAATGATTTATTGGTTAATGTCAAGTTGTCATAACAAAGACATTTTGAATAATGTCAACTTTGTATTAAAAGTGTCATAATTAACCGGATGATGCTTTATGACAACAGTCATAAATATTCATGAAGGCTTATTCATGTTCATGACATGTGATATGTCAGTCTTATTCACCCCCCTTCAAATAAAGTGTTACCATTTCTGTTAATATGAGTGCACAGATTTAAAGCGTTACTTTTTAAAGAAAAACATAATTAATTGCATTTTGTTTACATACAAAGGGTTTTGGCCTGAACCTTTGTATCCCCGTGTTTATGTCCGTACGTCAGACGCACAAGCGACATTCGCAAACAAGACAAATCTGCTTCTATTGTCTTCAAAAAACAAACAAACAAAAAAAAAAGACTATTGTTTTTCCAAAGAAGAAACTTCCCTTTTCACCCATTCAGCTGTTCATGGTTTGCTTCAGCAAGTCACCTGCGTTGTGTGTAACTTGTGTGTCAGGTGAACAGGTGTACCTAATAAAGTGACCAATGACGGTGTCATAAAAATACAGAGACAAATTAAATTGAATTTCTCTTGTCCGGAGGATATTGATCAAAAAGCTTTTCGTCACAACAGCACTAAGCAATTCGTGGCCAAGAGCTCTGCTTCCCGCTTTCCATCTCCAGCTTTACAGCAATTCAGCTGACTAAATCAACTCCCAGCCCCACAATATTCATCGTAGTTATTAATAAATTAAAAAATGTCACTGACAACAAAAATGAACACCGAACTTATGCCATTTCCATTTCTACTCAATGCAAAATGCAACCCGTTTAAACATTTTGGAGCTTCTTATCTCTTCATGCTGCATGCTGACCTTCACAATCAATGCTTGCAACTGTGAAAGCTTTGTGAATACGCACAACTAAGTAGAAAGTGGCTTACATCTGGGACTCAAAAAACAAAAGAAGAGAAAAGACACAGTCATCTGCAAAGAATGTATCATTTTCCTCCATCAAAACAGATTTCATGAAGGATCTTTTTAAAAGAATATTATAAGTTGGGTAACAGCTTTTAATAATTTTCTCCCTAAAAGTATGTTTTGGTATTAATGCAATTCATTTTTCGGCATCTTTCATCCAAAGGAGTGAATCTGGAGTGATCATGCTTTGGAAGTTGGTTCAGCAATTTTACTGCTGAAAAGGACAAATCTGAGAGAACCGAAGAATGAGGTTGTTTGATTCTTTCTAAAAGAGAACTGGTAAATGTTACAACAAAGAACTATCAATCATCAGGAAAATAAAAATGTATTTCTAAAGAATTATTAATGTAGTTAGCCACGTAGCTTATCTCAGTTCTTCAAATAATATTGTCACTTTCACTAAAGTGAGGTTCTGCAAAGTAGATATCGGTAGATTTTGTCCTACATGAAAGGAAACCAGAAGTTACAGTCATAATAAAAAGGCATTTTACATTCTAGGATTTGAATAAAATTAAGTTTATATGTCTTCATATGGATGGATGGTTGGAAATGCAAAACGTAAAAATAAGAATTAATCTGGACGTCATAATCCAAACAATACAAGATGACATCTTTCAATAATAAACACGTACAGGAAATAATTTTTAAAATGACTTCATGGGAACAAAATTTTATGCATGAATAAATAATTTTATAAAAAATAAATATAAAAAAGGGGAGTAGAAAAAACATTGTAAAATAAACACGTTATAAGTAAATAAAAAGTAAGGAAATCAACCGAGAACAATTACAGTTATGCTTAAAAAACTAAATATTAACTTATAATTATTGTTTTTGCTTCATTTGTTGATGTAATTATGTTTCATAGAGCCATGAAATGAGATATTTTTTGTCAGATGACCACATTTTGAATCGTCAGATTTTCTTGTTTCTTTTTTATGTCTAAAAAATGTTAAATGTGTTTTTCCTCCATATAAAAAACCAAAATTGTTTGCACTCATACCTCAGAATCTATTCGGTTTCTTTTGACCATAGTGTACTTCCACAGTAAAAATGGTGGTAATACTGAAATCATCTAAATTCAAAACACTTAAATTCAAAGCCTTAAGTATGAATGGTGCTATAAAAATACACCTGCCTTGATTCAGTTGGTTGAAGAATTTTTTCTGAATATATTTATACCATATATTCTGCTTATGACATGTCTTCAACGTAATCAGATGAATAAATCTTTCGCTAAAACAGTTGACCTGACTCAAAACTTAAAAACAAAAAAAAAACTTTTCACTCTCTCTTTAAGGCATTTTGAGAGCAGGGGGAGTGATGAATATCCAATCCACACCTCGGGGCTTTTTCTCTGCTGCGGCTGCATATGTGTGACCCAGCAAGTAGGTGCTCATTCCTGCTCCCCCACTGAGAGATGTGTTGAAATCCAGCTATTGACAGCCCTGCTGAGAGACACGGTGATGGAGCTTTTTGGCTGTTAGGTGTAACCACTCACAGATCACATGCAGGTACTCCAAGGACATGGATATGATAGTTTTGTGCGCACCTCCAATGCATGCTTTCATGGATAAAAGAGCCAGTTTGTGAAAGAGCCCAATCCTTTCACTTGTTTTTTTTTTTTTTTTTTAGTAGATGTTAAAATAGCAGAGCTGCATATATACATCCTTTACGACAGTACTCTGAGAAACTGTTATTCCCTTAAAAGCATTTCCTTTACTTGAACCCGTCATTTGTCAGCAGCTCTTCAGCAATTTTTTTGTCAGGTTTTATTCAGCCGTGCACAGGTCAAGCATTCAGGAAGACTCTTTCACCTTTGCTTATTCTATAGTTGTGAAAAGCCTCTTCAGCATCCAGTAGAATTCACCGCATGCTATTTGTTAATGCTGAACCCCACCCACTCCACGCCGCCACCCCTCATGGTGGCATTAGCACCTTTTCAGGGTCAAACCTCAAATTAGAGACACAGGGAAATGTGACGCTTTGCAGATGAAGGGTGCACTTTCAACCCCCGCTTCAACTAACGGCAGCAGGAGAGAGGGATGATGTCGAAGCTGCCGGTGAACATCCTGCAAAAAAAAAAAATTCGAGAAAACCTGTGAATCTGCTCGTGAAATTAGCATCACAGCCGATATGCTCAGGTGACCGTTGAACATTTTCCAGCCTTTACTCAGTCTTACTTCTTTAAAGTAACAGGTTTGACACGAGTTCCTTTTTTTTGCAAACTGCATTAAACACAAGCAGAGCAACTCCTGCAACAGTGAAGATCGTATCCTTTTATATCTGCAACTTTCCTGTGCAAGCTTCGGTTTTGCAGTCTGCTTCTGATTGTAAGATAAAATGTAAGAAAAGTGCAGTCAATGCAGGACATAGGAAAACTCAGTTGTTAAATGTCCTGATCAACAATGTGAGACGGGTCAGGGATATGCTTTGACTTTAGATGAAACTTTACCCCATCTGTCACTGTCAAAACCATGGAAAGGAGGATTAAATTAAAGTGTGTTTCAATAACATGGAGTCATTTATCAAAATAAGAAATTTATTAAGCATGAGATGTTGCGGCAATCTGAATGAATTTTTGTTCGTTATCTCAAATGTTTTGCCTTTGAAACTTATTTTGCAGTTTCAATAAGTCAACTAATTAAATTCATTCATTTATCTAAAACACAAACATTTATTTCTGCTAATAAAATAAAATACGTACATACATCAATTCAGTCATATGTAATTAGTATTATCAACAGAGCCAGTTTTTGTATGATGCAACCCTGAGCAAGTATGTCTTGTTGGAGAAAAATATATATTCCCTGGTCTGCCTTACTCCCACATTTTGATACGAGTTGTCCTGTGACGATTAGAAATCCCAGTTTTACTCCCTGTTAATTACATCTGAGACATGATTCAAGAGGCTGATCATGGGCGGGGGTCGAGTGGATTTTCTCTCCTGCAGAGAATGAAAACTGCTCTGAAAATATGATGTGTTGATATAATTTCCCTAAAGACTTGAACCTGTAACCTGCTGAGGCATGACGATAAGCAATAAAGAGACAAATTCTTGTTAGGTCCTTTTTAAATGATTTAACATTGACCACTTTCTACATTTACCAAAGACAAACAACATTCTTTCAGTCAGAATCAAAAGGACAAGTAAAACTTGAAAAAACCACATCTGAGGAATCCCCAGAGAGTAAATGTTCTCTTCAAAGTCACTTTTAGGCGTTTAAACCTGTAATATTAAAGTGTTTTAGTTTTTATGTCCCAGGCTATACATTTCATGAAGTCCAACCCCCCGGATTGCAGATCATTAAATGTCCCACAGGTTTTAAATATAAAACATTCATGGATTATAACACTCTTCATCTTCATAGAAGTAAATTTAATTCAGTTTTCAGAATTAACTGCTAATCCTGCTACGGGTCCTGGGTGAAGTACTTTCTCCTTTCCACCCAATCCCTCTCCCTCTAAAGGTAAATAAATAAGGAGGTGTGAAACAAATCATTCAAAGTTGGTTGCATTATCTCCTGTCCAGGCTTCAATTGACCCTGTACTTCAGTTATCACATGTTGCCTAGGCGACAGTTTTAAAGCAATGCCATTTCACGGCATGTTATCCACCAGAGGAAACTCAGGTGATCCATCACGGCAAATCTATAAAGTCAAAAAGTGTAAAAACACACTAGAGGCACAATATAGACATGACAAAAATACAAAGGTACGTCTTAACAAGGACGGTGTCAAAAAAGAGGAATAGCTAAGATAAAATAGATAAGAATAGATAAGATAACAGACACCTCCCGCCAAAAAAAAACAAAACAAAAACTAGGATAAAGTGCAACAGGTGTGCTTTGTTATTTTGCAGTCTGATTGCTGTAGGCACAAATGACTTGTGGAGCCACGTAGTTCAGATTTCTCTTTGAAAAATCCTGCCATTAGACCGTCTGCTGAATTTCTAAAGCAGAGGATGTGTTGAATCCACAGGAATTTCATTCGTCTTTTTAATAATCAGCTCATTGTACAGCTGTGCTGCAGCCACCTGGTCAACTTCAATAACCCTGCTGGATAATTTAGTCACGTACTGCAATATTTTATGATCTTTTAGCGCGCATATTTCCCAAAGTGCAAATACACTGGAAAGATAAAACCCTCTGTAAAAAGAGCATATTAAAATAGTTGGAGAATGGTGCTGTCTGATTTCAAAATGTTCACAAACAGAACACCCTGCGTTGCCGTATTCTGGACTTTTTCTTTTTTTCTGCGCCCAATGATTAAAACGCAGCTCATAGTCGATTTCAACTCCTAAATGTTTGAAAGTTGAGACTCTCTCTCCCAGTTCCCCATTAATCTTGGATGGAGAGACAATTATTCCTTTCTCTGAGCATTTCTTTTGTTTTCTTAAAGTTGTCTGCAGCTCACCGAATGAAACACTGTTTCTCTTTTTCGAAAACCTTTCAGGTTTTTGAATCTTTGTCTGTCAGCAGATCACTTTTCACTGAGAGCCGTGGATCTTTGTGTCATTGAATGCTCCCTTTATAGATTAAAACACTGAATTCTTCTAGTGCAAAATTTATTGGACCATGTTTTGTGTGTTATAACCTGGGGACTGAGAAAAATACAAAGAGGCTTTCATAAATAAGTAAAAAAGTTTCACACTTTGAAATGAGGAAACAACTTTGCTAAAGAATGATGTGCATATTTTTATGCTTTTCCTTACTTCAAATTTCAAAGAAGACCACAGTTATGTCAGAGGTGACAATGAGTCGCTTCTCCAATCCATTCAACCTCATTCTCCTGTGGCAGAGTGCAAATTACAAGATGCACCTGATAGAACACCGTCTTCCTGGTGGATTATGGAGTTTTCTAAAGTGTACCTGACAGGAAGTGACATGGCGAGAGAGGATTTATTTGAGAAACTGACAACTACGTTACCTGAAGCGGAGAGCTTTGCACCTAAGTTTGAAATGGCATCTGAGAAAGAACCTTAAGCTCTTAAGCCGTGAAATTAACATAAAGTGAAACATTTCAATATTCTTTCTAAACCGCTTCACTGACGTAACATGGGAAAAGAAAATGAGATCCTGTAATCCTTGAAGACGTGTATTTGTAACTTATCTCTAAGGTTTAGAGAATACAGTCAACGTTTAAATGGGTTGGGATTCAATGTTTGCATTTTTTGCATCTATGTTGCACAGATAAAGAGCTCCTTAAATTATTTTTTGCCAGTACTGGATTGCCAGCTACGTTCAATTTATATAGTATGTGCTGTTCTAAGGGCAACGCTGCTGATGAAAAACAAACAGAGGATATCAGCAGCATGCACAGCAAATAAACAGATTGAGTCGGATCAACGTGGAGGAACACCAAACAAGTGGAGGTTAAAAAAGCCGAAGGGGATAAAACTGCATGAATAAAAATATGCAAAAACCAAAAGTGAAACAAAATCAACCCATGTCTGCACACACACTGGCTTTTATAGAAAGAGTTGCTTGTACTGTGTGTGATCTTTCTTTATTTGTGAAAGACATTTCTGTAATAACAAATGATGCTACAGAATGTTGAGATGCATAATCCTGTTTTGCCTCAGTTCTGCCAATTCCAACAAAAATGTATAAAATTATTTGAGTTATTTCTTAATCTTTTTGTGTAAAGCATCTGTTGGAATGTTCAACAATCAGGCTTCGGAATCTGTTTTTAAAAAAAAATGTTTTAAAACACAAACAAAATCATTTATTTGATAAAGAAAAGAATTAGCAGAGTGAGGAGGAATTCTATCCTTTTTTTTGTAAATCTAACATTGCATCATGTCCCTATCATTTATTTTCTTTTACTCAGATTATTATCATG
>NW_015112687.1:117591-119651 GCF_001443285.1 Poecilia latipinna | reverse complement strand
CAATATTTTTTCATGAAATCTGACTTAACCCTGTAAAGCCCACACCATGAAATAACTGACAGAAAATTCCAATTCTTTGAAACTGGAGCCTTTATTGGTCCCTCTGAACAAACAAAAAAAATATTTTTCAAATATCATTTTCCAAATATGAGTTTCATTTTGTATCATATTTGATACATCGGGTCACAATGCTCAAAGATTATTTTTTCTTGAACAAACAAAAACATAATAAAACACAAATAACTCAGATAAATTGTTAATTCCAAACATAAAAAGTGCTACAACAATGCAGCAATAACAAATCCACCAATGGAACTGGCAGGGTGGCAGTCTCGAGAACATAACATTTCAATTATTTTCTAGACATATTGTGGCTCACAACCTTTTTATTTTGCATTATGATAGGCTTGGAAACAGTTTCTGTCCTTGTTCAGACAAAGATGCACTCTGCATTTCTCACAGAACACATGGGCAAAGTGGCCCACACAGTGCTTGCATCTCTGTCGGGTTTCCCATGTTGGGAAATGATTGAGGCCATCCTTTCTCACATCAGGGGGCAACTCAGTGGTTTTCCTCCTCCTAGGAGGGGTTGGCGTTGCTTCCGGAGAGGACAAAGGTCTGCCACACTTTTTGACCTTTCGTGCACTTGTGAGGGCAGTGGCAACAGAGGCCTGAAACCTTCGCAGGGGCAGGTGTTTCTGCCTGGGATGCAGTTTCTCCAGGTTTCTTCTGTAGCAGATCCATGCATTGATTACTGCCACTGTGATGGTGTGCCACCAAATGTAGATGTACCATCTTCGGGATCTGAAGCTGAACTTGTACAGTGCAGAAAGCATATCAAGAAGGTCAATGCCTCCCATGAACCTGTTGTAAGTGTCAACAATGGCCGGTCTGGGAACCATTATGTGGGTTTTGGCTTTTCGATCCCAACGCTTCACACTGCCCAGTGGTTCAACACCAACAAAAGAAGAGAGCAGGTTCACAGCTTTGTTGTCATACCATCTCACAATGATGTTGTTTTCCTGGTTTACTCTGAAATCCAGTGACCCTCTTCCGTTTTTCTTCAGTTCTTTCTCATCCATCAGTTGGCAATTCTTCACCCTGTTCATTCGGACTGTGCCTATGTAGTAGATTCCTCTTTGTTTCAAGTGCTCTACCAATGGAACTGACGTAAAGAAATTGTCAGCAAAAACCCCTTGACATCACATCACAAACTGGGGGGTACCTTGTCTCCATCTCCCAGTAAGCTCGTACGTTGGGCATCTGTACTAACCCCATGTGCATATACATACCCAGAAGTTGCTCGATTTCTTGGGCATTTGTGTTAACAGACTTTCCATTTTTCTGCACACTGTACAAGTTTGTTTCTTCTGCAATTTCTTGTAGCATGTCCTCAGTCACAAAATATTTGAAGTACTGACATGGTGTCCAGTCAAGCCTCTCTTCAGAGTCTTCCTCAACAGGTTCCACAAACTCAACAGACGGGGCTTCAAACTGTTTTTTTTTCCAGCGATACTCCTTCCTTTTCACTTTGCTCTTTCCCGACTGCTTTGGTGTTTTGTCCTTTGGGATTTCTGGTGCTTCATCATCATCATCCTTATCTGGGTTTTTCTCTTCTTCATCATCTCCGCTATCTGGGTGTTCCAGAATCCTTGCAGGAGTCCCTTCCTCATCCTCATCCTCATCCTCATCCTCAGCCTCACCTAGCTGCTCGATGTCACTTGAATTCCCATCCAGAATCATATTCAGAATATCTTCAACAGTGTATGTCTTTGCCATCTAAAAAAAACACACAGGCACAAAAAACAGAGTGTTTATTTTATCTTTGAATTGGTCAGTTTTCAATGAAAATAAGCAAAAGGTGCAAGTTGCATATCTATTTTTAAGCTATAAATGTACCAAATTATGAACATGCAAACATGTCATTAGTTTATATGAAAAAAGACTGTACATTGCTTGAAATACATGTAAAATACATGAAGTACAATAAAAGACAATTGACAGATTTTTCGAGTTAACTGACCCACTGTATCAAATTTGATACATCACTTTTCAACACG
>NW_015112687.1:110427-113243 GCF_001443285.1 Poecilia latipinna | reverse complement strand
TCTCCAACCACACGCTTCATGACAGATCCGAGTCTTGAATCATTGTTTTTATGCCATATAGCGAAGAATGATTGAAAGCTGGTATGTGAACTACACGCTGCTTCTGTTGCACGTTTTACTTTAAAAAGATGCACTTGATCATTAGCCAGTGATGGATTGTGGGTTATAAATGTCTGTTAATCTGTTCATGCTAGCTCTAGCTTCACAGAAATTATCACATTAATATCTCTGTGACTTTGGATCATTTCAGAAACAAAATAAATGTAACTTCTTCTGAAGCGCTGCAGAGGCGGTCAGGCAATCATTTGAGTCAAGTGTGCAGGAACAGAAACATCTACAACATGCAGAGCAGGGGAACCTGAGGAAAAGGTTTGGGAACTACTGACCTGGATGTCATAAGATTTAAAAAATATATATATTAATTTCTGTCAGTAGAGTCTTTAAATTTAATTCTGACTTAGAAAGGCTTGAAGCTTGATTTGGACATGTTCCTCAAAGACTTAAAAGTTGGATTGGACTTGGAAGAAAGACAACTTGAGAATATCGCTGGAACAAAAACTGCTCCAGTCATCGAGAGTGTCACTCTATTTGCTCCGGCTGTGATTTCAATGAATAAATAGGAGGATTTTCTAATAAATTTATGCATATTCTTTAAATGTTGTCAAACTGTGTCAGCTCAAATTGATGCTTGAGAGAAGTTATTTTCGGAGCTGAGCTTGCATTGCATCTCGATTCAGAACAGGAAGAAAAGGCCATCTAAGGTATGCATCAGCAAATACCTTTGTGAAGATACCCCAAAATAAAAATGTCTCTCTCTGCTTTACCTCCATATTTAAACAAAAGCCATAAAATAACAGAACCCCCCCCAAAAAAAAAAAAAAACTAAATTGCTTAAAGTTAGTGTGTGCCTGATAAAATGTATTGTTAGAAAAGGTAACCTGAAAAGATGCAGCGGTTTGATGCCAGTGCTTTTTCTAACCAGTCATCACTGTCACATCTATTCGAGTTTGGAGCAACATACAACATTACTCTATTTTCCTGAAAGTGTTACACAAAGACGCCAAAAATCTACACTTCGGAACGCTTCGTTCTACCGATTATCAGTGCAGTTCACCGTTCTATAGCTTTCCTAAAATGTTGTGGAAGATGATCAGGAAATGAAAAAGACACATGGAAAGTTTCTACCAGCTCTCAAACTGGCTTTGGCTAAAGCCCGAGCACCAGAAACGCTCTCTTGAATGCCTCACGTCGTCTCCGGATTTGTACATTTTATTTGTCTGAATATAAACCAAAGCAAATGTGTGGATGTAGTACAAAAAAACCCCACAACACACAACGACATGTTCTGATACGTTTCTGCTGACATACCTCACTTTTTGAGCAGGTTTGTTTCAAAGGCAGGACTAAATACAATTCTGTTTTGAAGCAATCAGACACAAAACACTTTGGAGAACTTTTCTGCATTTGATTCAATTAATCTGTTACGTTTCATCAAAAATAAAAATCTCATCCAATCATGATTCATTTTTTTGTGTTTCTTTGAGATGGGCATCTAGGAAATCTTGCTGACTTTTCTGTGGTCTTCACATTGAAATATTATATTAAGATTAGAGCGGCAAGTGCATGTCACCAGAACAGTCTATTACTTGAACCAAAATACCCTTGACACTAAAGGTAATTTACCACAACAGAGCAATAAATACACAACAAAGACTGAAGGTCTTCTGCTTTGACTAAAGGTGGCGTTGACATCTTCAAAAGTTCTCTGCAAAGTCCTTCTCCGCCCGAAAGTGAAGAGGAGCATCCACAAAACGGTCTTGGAGATGATCTAATTGCTTTATGAAACGAGGGGAGTTGGGGGGGGTATTTACAAGCAGCATGTTTACACACAGCTACGGCGAGGACGACCTGACATTTCAATCACACGCTGACCTTTCTCTGACTGAGCAGAACATCTTGATGCACCGAAACCTCCCACTGCACGTTTTCACTCCTCGGCTCATGTGCTGACATTTTTCTGCAATTAGCCATGCTCACACTCACAAAGCAGATCAGCTGCCTGTCACACTGCGCTCCAGACGAGACAGCGTGTTGATTTACGACATGTCAACAAATCTTTGATGAAATCTTACAAGTAATTTGTAAGTAAGTTATTGAAGAAAACACGTTCTCTCATAGTGTGGATATTAACAATAATGAACATAGCTGGAGCTGCATTTTCCTGAGAACAGAGAAGTGAAGAAATCCAGACGGCTCTCAGAAGAAGGTAGTTTTAAACCTTAGAGGATGCAAAACGTTTTTTTGGTTGTGTTTTTTAACCAATAATTACAATTGGTGTGAACCTCTGACGTGTAACCATGCACAGACTTTAGGCACAAAAGTTAAAAGAAACACACACACACACACACACACACACACACACACGCACACACACACAAGAAGATCTACACATCTTGTTTTTGATACATTTTATTATTCAGAGTTATTCTTTTTCTCCAGAAGCCAATGAAGTTTGAAAGAGTTGTATTTCCATCTTCTTGCTAATGATAATGAACACCAACCACAACACTTTCCACTGTATTGTTTTATATCTGGCTGTTTTCGTGCTTGTAATGTTAAAACCTTGAAGCTGATGCAAAGTTTTGTAAACCACACCAATAAAGCCCAAGAGTGCCAAACCAAAAAGTTAAGCTATAAAAAATTAGGCATCTTGCCATTTTACATTTTCTTGAACCACCTTCTACTGCAGTATCAATCAATCAATCAATCAATCAATCAATCAATCAATCAATCAATCAATCAATCAATCAATCAAT
>NW_015112687.1:98797-107170 GCF_001443285.1 Poecilia latipinna | reverse complement strand
TAGCACATTTCAGCAGCAAGGCATTTCAAAGTGCTTTACATAATTAAAATAAAAACAGAAAGAGATTTACAAAACATTAAAACGTAAACAGTGAGAAAGAAATAAAAAGCTGTACTTTAGTCAAAACGCCGTTTGACAAGGACTCTAACCTTTCAGACTTTAGTCAATGCAGTAACGTTTGGGGACGCAGTAACGCATCCCCAAACCATTATACTTCCACCTCTATGCTTCATTGTTGGGATGAGGTTCTTTTCCTGTAATTTTTACCAAACATCTCGTAAGTTCCAGTCTCAAAATATTCAAAATTTAGATTGATTTGTCCAAAGAAAAGTATTCCAGAGAAACTGCCTGCTGTCTATGTTCTGTCTGGCAAATCTTACTCCGGCCTTTATGCTTTTACTCAGAGAGGAAAAGTTTCCTTCTCTACGTTCAACCTTCAAGCAGTCTCTTTCTGATCTCACTGACATCCACTTTTATCAGTAGCAAGAGCCCGCTGCTGCTAGGGCGAGCTGCTTTGAGTGTCCTCTCCTTGCAGATTACTTGTCATACAGCCTGATTTCACAATTTTGGAGACACCTAAGAAGCCCGTTTCAAACCCATAAACAACATTCTTCCTGAATGCCTCAGTCAGCTCTTTTGATCTCACCATGGTGTTCACTCTCACCCTATTTCCAAGAAACACTGGGATAGTCATACATGTTGTGTCTCTGGTGAGCTCGACTATGTCTTATTGTCCGAGAAGTCAATTTTACACATAGTTAAACTAATTTGGAACGTTTTTTTTGTGTGTAAAAAAATGAAAGAAAAGAAATCCGCTTTCTGCCTATTCTCTTTCTCCCTCTGCAGGCAACCTCTCCAAAACCTGCACAGCGGACGGCTGGACCGAGATGCATCCTATTGACATCGCCGTGAACTGCGGCTACAATCTCAATGGCACCAGCGACGATGTAAGTAAGCCGCCGACATCCATAGGCTGCCCCCGAAGTCCTATGGCGAATGAATGCAACAGTGCAACAGTGCAACAGGTCAAGAGCCAGTGGGCAGGAATAATTCAGCGAGAGCTTCTTTTGTTTGCTCTTTGGGTCAGTGTTGGTAGGTCTATCAGCAAGATGGCTGTATCGATTGTTGGCTCGAGTTTTCAGCTCAGATCTGCTTTTATTTACGTTTGTCACGGTCTCTTGCAGAGGATGATATTTAACCTTAGCACCGTGACGTTACTGCAGACAAATCCCCAGAACTGTGCGGGTTGCTTTTGATTTAAAAATGCTTTAAACAATTCACAAATACGCTGCCTCCATTAAAAATGAACACACCCATAAGTCAACACTGCTGACGGTTTGCTGAAGCATCGCAGTCTTGAAAGCAGGACTCATCAGACATACTTTGACATGACCGGGGTCAGTCGGAAAGTCCCGCTCGTGTTATCGAGCTTTACGAGACGTTATTCGCTGCGCCTGCAGGAGACGGAGAGGATAGGGTGAGGGAATAAATACATTAGACGCTGCCTTCCTTTGGTTTGTTTAACCGGAGAGAGAGCAAAGCTGGTCTGTGTTTATGAAGGTGGGGCAGGGCGAGGAGCGGAGGAGCACTACACGGCAGTAAAAAGCTTTCTTGGTGGGCAGTCTACTTTCTGAGTCACACGGAGCCTCATTAGTATTCCTCATAGGAATTCAGCAAGGTTTGAACGAGTCGGGAGCTCTAAAAGGAATTTGATGTCCGTCTCTCTGCATACTTGATGGCTTTGTGTATCGCAGGATGCAGAGCTTCTGATCTCATTTTTGTCTGAAGTGAAACATACAGGGCGACGGCACAAACACACCGGGGAACAAAGACATTTCTTAGGCCTAAAGTGAACCTTTATAAAATGGTTGGGATTGATTTTTGAGTTGAAAGGAAGATGCAGCGCCGCAGTTTCAGAAAACCAACAATGGTTTTAGCTTATAGTTGATTCATTGAAGACGTCAATAAAAGAAACGTCTGGAATGACATTTCTTTTACTGACGAAGGCAACTACATTATTTCAGAGTTTTATTCTGCATCACAGAGGACAGAGTGTCTCATAAATACATTCATGTGCCTAAAGCTTTTCCATATTTTCAGCATATTTTGATTTAATGGGATGAATGCACACAAAATTGTAAAAAGTGGAAGTAAAACTGTGACATGAATTTGCACTCATGCCCAGTAACTCGTTGAAAACTATCACTTTCCATTCACTCAGAAATCACATGCTGTTTGACGCTAGTCTGTTTCATAAAATGTAATCTAACTCTCATAAAAATGTCGGTGGTTTTGACGAAATTAAAAAAATCTAAAGTGGTTCAAGTATCTTTGGCACTTTAAGAGCAGAAACGAAGGAAGCTTTAGCAGATCAGAAAAACTCTCTCAGCACTTCCAACTTCAGTGAAAGGCCGTATAAAACGGGTCAGGATTGATGACCAGGGTTAATCGTGGAGTAAGATTTCTGTTGCTTTTAGAAAAATTGTGTTTTTCACACATGATAACAGTGTTTTCTGACGTTTTCCTTCCCAGATACCTATTCGTTTTGATCTGCCAATAGAGCAATCTTCTCTCAACCCCCCCAAAAATGTGTCTTTTTGTGAAGTGTGACACCTTCTTGATTGTTGCATTTGAACATAGCAGAGCGGGAACAATCATGCCTCTGGCAGAAAAGCTGTCTGGTACAGTGGGATTTTTCTCCCTCAGATGTAAAATTTAGTTTTACATCTGAAGTTTTTCTTTTTGGCTATGCACAAAATTATGTGTGTAAATAAATTTCCTTCTCCCCCATTTCTTGTCATTTCTAGGGAAAGTTTTTCTGGCAAGTCAAGGTTGGCTACACCATTGGTCACAGTGTTTCGCTTATCTCTCTGATTACAGCTATTGTGGTCCTCTGCATCTTCAGGTAAGTAAATTCATCGCTGACTTCAGCTTCACACAGTTCTCAAATCTACTAGTGTTTTGAGTAAATAATAAAACACTGTTGATAAGTATAGTTTTACATGTGCAATTGCTTAGCGAGATTAAACATCTTGGTGTGTTAGGTCTAAAAAGAGTTTAGTTTAAGTACATCAAAGTCTAAAAAGCCATAAATATGTTTCCAAATTCCAATGTATTAAATTAAAAAAAAATGAATGAGGGTAGCTGCAGAGGACATTATGTTTCAGTTGTGTTTCTGACTGTTTTACACATCACTATTTACAAACCACTGTGAGATTTTTGCACATTTTCAGCCACAAGGCAACTCAAAATGCTCCACATGATTAAAAGGAAAGTGAAACAACAAACAAGCAAAAACCTCTAACCAAAGGGCCAAGCCTTGATTAAAAAAAAAGAAATGCAGCATTTCAGCTGAGTTTTCTGGAAGTTTTTTTTTTTTTTTTTTTCACGATTAGCATTAAAGCTGAATGCTGCTGTTGCTCTATGTTGGGTCCTGGTCCATTCTTGAGGCAGGACAGATTAGCAGCTCATCAGTTTGTGTTTGTGCTTCCCAGACATGTCATAACGGGTTTAAATATATTTGTTCTCACATTTAAAGTCCTGCATTGTTTTATTTTTTACCTTTGTTGTGCCTATTAAGTAACTTCATTTCACTGTTTCTTCACTGTTATTTATACTGTAATGGATTTTGGTCTTTCCGTTGCCATTTCTGTTTATGTCTTCAATATTTGAGTGGAGAATATCTGTAGGCCAGGCTTTCTTTGGTTCTGGATACGGAAATAAAGGTGATGCATCATAGATGACATGGCAAATTATTCATTTCTAGGGTCATATAATGATGGAGCCCTTTTTGATCAGATTTATCATTCACGGATTAATGCATTTTCACACCGGAGCGTAACACTCGTCCTTCTTTTAAACCACAAAGGATGATATGAATGATGCAAACACTTTCCTTATGCTTTGAAATGCCACTCAAACTTGAGGAATCCTTTTTAGGATTATGATGGAAATAAATCCCTAAATATATATTTGATTGTCAGGGAGCGATTGCATTTTCACGCCAAGAAAATGTTTACATTTGAGTAAGATTATTTATTTTGCTTTGTTCAGTTGAAACTTTAGCAGAAGGCTTTTCAAAACAGAGATATATCCTCATATTAGATTCACATGCTGTATATTGTATTCATTTTTCTTAAAAGGGAATTAAATTCCTGTAAATAATTTTCCTGCAAAAATCGCTATTCATCTTGTCTATAAGCCTCAACTTATTATTAGTATTTATTTTATTTATTTATTTATTTTTGCTTCAGAACAACATTTATTATTTCTACATGAAAAAAAAAATGTTTTCGAAAGTGTAGCCCTGATTAGTTTTAGACACCACTTCTCCCATATTTATTTTAGAGAAAATACCTTTTTGTTGCCTCTGGATTTTTGCCTCAAAAATCTGCATTATTTAACTAGTCAGTGAAGAACTGCCAACAGGCGTGGCGCAAGCTGTGAAAGTCTGTCCACTTGAGATTTTTGCTGGCACCGGTTGCATCAAAAATCATGCAACAGGACAAGGTCAGAAATCTAAAATAAAGACGAGGAAAACACAGATTAGAGGCCTGTTGAGAGGGGTTGGGAACTGGAAGCCGATAGTAGAAAGATTTAGTGACGGTCAGTAATAGGTCAAAAGGAGTTATATGTTACCAAAGTGGCATGATGATATAAAATGTTTCACAAAATAAACATTTGACAGCGATCTGAATCGTCACATTTGAATTGAACGCCTTACGCTTACGTCGCTGTTTGGCCAGTTTGAATGTCTCCATCTTGGTCTAAACCAGGGATCAGCAAAGAGCCATGTTTGATTTTGCTCCTACTAAATAAAATTTGTTGCTACATCTACCTGACCTTTGAAAAAAAAAAAAAAAAAAGGAAAATCAGGTCTAATGTGATTTGTTTGTTTTATGGTTAAATCTGTCACAGCTTTATCTTTACTTTTAGGTTACAGAACAAAGGAAAGCATCTTGAAAGGAATTTTTTAAATAGATGAAAAATGATTGGGAAAAAAAGCATAAATTGTGCAGTGTAGGGACAAAATAAGTATCTGAACTAGAAATATAACCTCTGTATCAAAAGTGCCATTCGATTTCAACAACTCTGCAGATATTTCAAGATAACCTGCAATTGCAAATAAATGAACGGAAACAGGTTCACTTGTAAGAAATGAATGTTTATAATTTGGAGCAACTAAATTTAGAAAAAAAAATTTTAATTTTCTGAATAATTGGAAAATATTCAGTCAGTTCTCATCTCTTTCACTAACTGTTTAATCACTCTAGTTATGATAATGTAATCAGGAGCTGAAGAACTATTACACACTGAATAATGGAGAGTTTAAAAAAATGTTTAGTCGATTTGAAATGCACCTCTTTTGTCGGTTTTATTGAAGAACCATATAAAGCGTTCAGGATGTGTGATGTAGATCCAACCACTTAGCGTGTAAATGAAGTGGGAGCTTTAAGTTTGATTTATTTCAGTCAGTGATTCTGCTATTAATGCCACGGGGCTGAGGATAATTAGACTGCGTTAATTAAAAATTCAGCATGTCTCGTTTCCTCGATCTGTATTCTTGTCTCTCTTTTCTGTTTATCCCAGAAAGCTCCACTGCACAAGGAACTACATCCACATGCATTTATTTGTCTCGTTTATCCTGAAGGCCATTGCCGTGTTCGTCAAAGATGTGGTTCTCTACGAGTTTGGAGAGGTCGACAACTGCTCCTTAGGCTCCGTGAGTTTATGTGTTTATCATTTAATTACCTTTACATTTATTTATTTAATTCGGAATTTTAAATTGACACTTTTAACCGCTGAAAACCAGTATGGAGTTCAAACATTGTTTTCTGTAAGAGGTAATGTTTTTATATTGTTTACCATCATGATCAAGTCTCTTCTGGTGTACCACAGAGTTGTGTACTTGGTCCTACACTTTTTATATGGCACAGTTGAAAGTTTTAAATATATGATTAATGGATATATCAAAATTCTAGAATAATTGAATGTGAATTAAGATGGCCGTGTTCATCTTCAAGTACATTGAAAGTATACGTGAAAAGTTTCAATTCCTGTGTGGTATTGAAAGTTTTTAGGTTGACAGGCTGTAGCTGCTGGTCAGAGAGAAAGAGAGAGAGAGGTTCAAAAGGTATAATATAGAGAATATGAGTTTAAGTGCTTGCATTAGTTCCATTATGTTCACCAGCTTAAGCTGATGTCACTCTGCGTAAGTGTAGGCGGTCTGCGTGTTTGCGTATTTACCCATTCATGTATGGTTCAATGTTTTCTGTAAATATCCATTAAATAATTCTATAATGTACATGTTCCAGCAAATTCTTGTCAGATTGTGTCTTAGATCAGTTTGATCATCAGTTTAAAACTTATCCTGCATGTCCAAAAAGAAGATCATGACAAGATAAAAAATGTAAGTGAAGTAAGTGACACATAAGTGAATTCCTACTTCAGTGCTTTTTTTTTTTTTTGGAGTCAAAATATTTCCCAGTTTTTGCAAAGGTGTGGTTGGTGATGATTTCTGTAAAGTAGGGGTTACATCAGATTAAATGCACAAAGCAGTTTTAGAATATATATATATTATTATGACTAATTAATTAATTGGATGATTTTGGGTTTTGTGTGTGCTTCCAGGTTGGCTGCAAAGCCGTCATTGTATTTTTTCAGTACTGTGTGATGGCCAGTTTCTTCTGGCTGCTTGTGGAGGGCCTCTACCTTCACGCATTGCTGGCTGTCTCGTTCTTCTCCGAGAGGAAATACTTCTGGGCTTACATTATGATCGGCTGGGGTGAGAATGCAGTTTTTTTTTTTTAATAATGCTCCTATGGAGTGCTTGCAGAAAAAGGCAGGAGAACTTTTATGAGAATCCAATCCTATTTTTGATTCGGGTTTTATCTAACTGTATTTCTCTGCTGCTTCACCAGGAGGTCCGGCGATTATCATCACAGCCTGGAGCATCGGTAAAGCGTACTTCAATGATGTAGGGTGAGAGAAACAACCAGAAACTGTTAAATCTTGTCTTGCTTTGGTTTTCCATATTTTTAGTACCGTTTCCTGTCTCCCTAGGTGCTGGGACATTATCGAGACCACTGATGTGTTCTGGTGGATTATTAAAACACCCATTTTAGCATCAATCCTGGTAAGTTTTACAATATGTCAATCACTTATGTCAAGTCTGTTCAAACCTTCTCACTTGTTGGTACTGCTTCGAAAGGTGGATGGTCATAACGCGTTTTCTTTTTGGACCTCAGCCGAGAGGAGAGAATAGCTCTCCAGACATTGAGATATGGTTAGTGAAGTTCTGCCTGACGAAAAGTCAGTCATGTTTTGATGGGTTGGAGTATAAAACTGTCTCTGAAAAGACAAAAAACAGTCAAATGTTTGGAAAACTGTGTATTTTTTTGCATGTATTTGATCTTACCACCAGCTACTTTAACACTGATGACACCAGTATTTCTTTACCATTCATATAGATTTTGGTGATTTTCTGACAAACAAACCATACACTCTCCCACAAGATTTTAGGTGGTTTTAACTATCCCAGGATGTTATTTGGAAGGAAGGACTTACAAAGACATAGTCCCGACATATGGAGACGATTGCAAAATGTAGAATGCAACAAGCACCCGGTGGAAATTCCTGCAGCTCCTGAGGTGTTGCTCTATTGGAAACTTGTCTGAGATCATTTTGATCCTTTGTGCACAATACACCTTTGACTGAAGGATGCAAATGTGCAAACAGAGTAAAATGCAACTGGGGAAGCTGAACTTCGTTTTAGATTAATAAGTTTCAACATAATTGTTACATTTATTACATTAAATATGGAAAAAGTTAGAAAATTATTTATCATGATCTCATGTTTTAAGTAACGGAGAGTGTGAGCACGTTTGAGAATTACTGTTATTCCTGGTTTAATAAGTGGCTAATGATAAATGTTTTTCCTAATTTCAAGAAAATATACATTTTGAAATTATGGCAGTAGGTTTTCATCATTCACAGATGCCTTCTGATGCTACTGTTGTTTTCTTTCATATGAGGAGGCTCAGCTGTCTTCTCACATTTCGTCTCTCTCATTAAGTGTCACCTGAAAATGCATGTAATGCCAGTTCAGAGTTCATCTCAAATTACATTTGGAATATTAAGACCTCTCTTCTGAAAACTCTCCACAGGTGAATTTTGTTCTCTTCATCTGCATCATTCGAATACTTCGCCAGAAGATAAACTGCCCAGATATTGGAAGAAATGAGTCCAACCAGTACTTGTGAGTATATGAAGCATTATTTTTTTTGACCCTGTGCTTTTTAATAGCTAATATAAAGTGACTGTGTTTACGATTCTCAGAAAATAAATCATCTTTTCAGGATTCTTTATTTATTA
>NW_015112687.1:76731-96165 GCF_001443285.1 Poecilia latipinna | reverse complement strand
ATTAAAGGTTAAAATATGGATGCATTTAAATACTTATTTTTAAGAGCTTGTTGGAAAATACACAGATTTGTCCCCCCAACTGTTGCTGCATATTTTCAGCCGATAATTCGTTTGGGTTTCAGTAAAAAATAAATAAATAAATAAATAAATAAAAACTCCTTGAAATTCCATAAAATTGCCCTTTTTATGTGCTGCCAAGCAAACTGTAGGCTTCCACTGATAGCTGCACATACGCAGCGCTCACAGTGTTCAAGTGAATTTTCTGTGATGGAGAGCATCTCGTATACCAGCGATAATGCATGAGCTATTTCCCACTGACAATTTTAATGGTCTTTTTCCCTCCGTCTCTGGTCTACTGAGATGAAATATTGTCATTGCTGTATATATAAAGACAGATTAATCATTGGTTTCGATGGAAAAAGTCGGTGGGGGGATTTCAATCTTTTGCTTTGTCATTTCAGGCGACTTGCAAAATCAACACTGCTTCTGATTCCTCTGTTTGGAATCAATTTTATAGTGTTTGCATTCATCCCAGAGCAAGTGAAGACTGAATTACGTCTCATCTTTGACCTGATTTTGGGCTCGTTTCAGGTACGGAATGTCTTTAAGGTTGAAATTATAGGGAAGAAAATGTTACATGCAGATTATATTTTTGCCATTTAGTTTTATAAATATTTTTTTTTCCTCATTGTAAAGATCTAAACAAACCATTTCAAATGCTATAACTGTTAGAGAACTTATATAAACATGCATGAGGACCATATATATATATATATATAAAGCTCTTTGAAGAACCAAAATTAGGTCCTTGAAACTGGACAAGCAAATTCAAGGTTCCAGTACTGTCGCTGTTATGACTCTTACACCTCTGTTTTTCTTTCCTTAGGGCTTTGTGGTCGCAGTCCTTTACTGCTTCCTCAATGCTGAGGTAGGTCCATGAAACATTTACATAAACTCTCATTTTAAAGCCTACAATTCCCAGGCGGACAGGACCTTCAGTTGTTTCCCTATTTACATTCACACACAGTCCTGTAAGGTGGATGGAGATTTCAGACTGCTCATTCCAGGCATCTTCTCCTCACTGAGTCTTCCTCCACTGCCGGGAGAAAGAGAGAGAGAGAGAAAAAAAACGGGCACTCTAGGCAGTGACGTGTGCAGAGGCTCTCAGTGGAGAGATGAATTATGTCCTCAGTGCTGAGCCAGATTAAATCACTTGATTCTACACTGAATGATAATAACTGGAGGACATTTTCACAAGTCCTTTATAAAGTTTCACTCCTTAAGGTGGTTTGTAGTTATTAGGTCTTTAAATGACAAAACTCAGGAACAAAATTTAAGTATTTATGTGTTGTTTTGAGCAAAAAAAAAAACTGTTAAAAACTGAATTCAAGTAGCGTAACATTAGGCGCACCCACTGTAAAGCTTAAAAGAAATGCAGTTTAGTTGAGCAATGAATCACGAATGGTAAAAAACACAACAATAATATTGTCCAAATTGTAAACAAGCAGTATAACTGTTTCCTTGGTAAAGCAAGAATAATTGAAATAACTAAGTGTCTTTTTTTTACACTTCAACTGGTGGTGGTGGTGCATAATTCTTTTATTTTCAATTATCTGAAAAAAAAATCCAAGTCCTCTTGTAATATTATAAAACAAAGTATAATAGTATAAGAAAGCTTGTATTTAATGCATGTTTGTTTAGATATATATTAAAAACCTTTGCTGTATTTAATATTCTATAATTCTTTGAAAAATGTTACATTTTCCTCTTTTAATTATACTGTTTCTTTGTGCTCCCACCTTCAAGTACAAAGTTGAGATCGGTAGCTGTGAAAATTTGACTACGGTTCCTTGTCCCGGCTGCAGGTCCAAGGGGAGATTAAGAGGAAGTGGCGGAGGTGGCACCTGCAGAGATACATGGGCTCAGACACCAAATACCAGCACCCGTCGAACAGCAGCAACAACTTCAGCACCCAGATCACCATGTTGACGCGTTGCAGTCCCAAAACGCGGCGCGGTTCGTCCTCCTGTCATGACGACTTGTCCTCCATATGAGTCACAAAACCGGAGCTGCAGACAAGCCAGCCGTATTCTTTCATGACAAGAACCTGTCATGGAAACTCGCGCACAAAAACTACACACTCACTCATCGGCACTTGTAATAAATTGTGCAAATCTATTGCTGATCATGTTTCGTTAAAAAAAAAAAAAAAAAAAAAAAAAAATTTTCTCATTTTAGCAATTTTGAATGTGTTTTTACTTATTATTTAACTTTTAGGAAAACGCTGATAGGTAAATGTTTGAGTTGAACATTTTTGATCATTTATTTAACTCTTGTTGTTTTATGTGCTGAGACACAAGACATAGTTACAGAACATATAATAATGCGATTAAAAGTATCTCTAGATGTGAACTGCACTGTAAGATACATTTTAGGTGTTATTTTAAACTGATTAAAAAATACTTATTGGAATTTAGGAACTCTTCGGAACGTTGATAAGCCATCAGTGACGATCTGAGGTTCCTGTATTTTTGCTGGAAACATTTTAATGGGTGGATTCTCGCAAATGCCAAAAGTTTAAGCAGGAAGACCAGTGTGTGACTACATGAGGGGTTTGGATCGCAAATGCTTTTTGTTTTTATACACTATCTCTCTTACACACTGACTGATAGCCTTACTGATAGCTTTCTTTTTTCCATCTATGTTGCGTTCTCTCTTTGTTTCCTGATCCCTTGACTGAGAGAATATATATATATATATTTTTTATCATTTCAGACACTGACAAGCGCCTGGTTTCAGTGCTATCAAGCAACACTTTTCACCCCAATCTCTGTTTTCTGCAGGCTGCACAATAACCTCGGAGAGAAAATACCTTGACACGACTCAGTGATTGAATGTTTACATTTACTCGGGAAGATAATTTAATGCTGTACAGACAAGTGAATAGTGTACATAAAGCGTGTGGCTACACTCCTTGTGTAGTGTGGATTAATTTATGGCTGCAAATGCTTCAATTAGCTACTAGTATTGCATTATAGATGATCAAAAGCCTCCAGATTTACACTGCTGTACAGGCTTGTTAATGTAACAGTTTCCGGTTCATTGTCTGGCAGAGTAAATGCTCGGATTTATAACGCGGAAGAGTAACGCTTACACAAAGATGCCTCCTTGATCACACTCCAGTGGACTGACAAAAGCTTGAACTCCTAAACCTCCATTTTGTATAATATTTATGGGAAGGTCCACTGACTTGTTATATTCGAAACTTACTGTCACCGGAGTCTGAAACTGACGAGGCAGCAGAGAACGCTGTAAAGCAAAGCAAAGTGACAGGGATGACTAGTCCTGTCACATTAAGGCTTTTGTCATGCTTCTCGGCTCACGCCGGGTGGACTTCAAGTCGTTCCCACATTCATGATGCAACATGGAGCATCCAGGAGAGTTTACCCAGAAAGAAGAAGAAAAAAAATCTGTCCTAAAGGTTTAACTGTTTTTTTTTTATCTTCCATTGTAAACACTTTTTTCTGAATATCACAGTTTAGATTCAAAGATACACAGTTCAATCTGATACTAAACGTAAAACAGGAGAGTCTAATCCACTTTATAATTCCAACTGTTCAAAGGTTTTTTTGTCCTGAGGGTTCTGAGGCGAGGCGGCGGAGCAGGTGCACCATGTGCAGGAACTGGAGCTCCACAGCGCAGCTGTCCAAGGTTCAGTTCCCAACCTTGAGATCTTTGTCACATGCTTCCCCCTTTTATCTGTCTCTGTCCGTTTCCTTTAGAGTTGTTCATTTTTGCAGCAATCCCTCCTACTGAACAAGCAGGCGGCAACAATGGGCAGATTATCTCTGGGAGATAAAGCATAAATACACCAGAGAGAAGCAAGGCAGTATAAAAATTAATTTTAAAAAAAAGCTTCACTTAAATTGGATAAAGTCATCTTGTGTTTTGCAATGTTTTACTTCTGCATCAGGCAAGTGGTTTGACAGCAAATGTTTTATGTCTTCCATTCTCAGAACGTTTAGCACAAGAAGCTAAATTTCATCACTTGCATCTAAATCCTGCAAAACTTTTGTGGACATACCAATGCAAACTTATCATTGATTTGAAGGTTCACAAAAAAAAAAAAATAAAAAAAAAATTGCCTAAACCACTGTGATGTTTTTCAAACTGAAGTTATTTTATGACATTTGAACTTGGACTCTTTCTACTGGATGTGGCCTTCTACTTCCAAAATCAATCTGCAAAATATCTGGTAAGGTAATAATGGCTTACAACTTTTAGAAGAATCTAACTTTAAAAATCCTTAGTTTGTTATCTTTTTTAACAAAGTAGAACCCAGAAATAGAAACAGTTATTAACGTGACACAACAGTGTAATACTAACCTAGACTGTACTTTTCTGCCAAGCCGTGTTTATACAACAGCAGCGACCAAAAGTCATGAATTGACAAAACTGAGTAATCTGCACCATTTGCAACCCAATGCTGTTTTTAAAAACACCACCCTTCTCAGTTCCTACAGTGCACCTTTGAAGTCCAAAGAAAACATCTGCAAGATATCGTGAAACAGAAAACTGGGAGGGCAATGGAAAAACTGTGGTCAAAAAGTCACGGACCCGAACCCTTTAGCATGGGAATCTGTGGGAAACTCTAGTTTTGCTCTTGTAGTCACATCTACAGTTTAGGGGTATATTTTTTTTTTAGCATATTTTTCTTTGGATTTCTGAACACAGTCTGCTCTTCCTTGATGTAATCAAGGATCAGCATCACTTGATGTAAGCAGTAAAGGACTGAAAGTGGCTCAGTTAGCAAGTTGCCCTTGTGTCACATTTTACACACGGATATAAAATCTGTCTCATTAAAACCAGTAGAAGAAACAAAAAAAAAGAACAACAGCACTGAACTCTTCCCGTAAACACATCGTGCGTCTCAAGATGCCTTCAATGTAATTGTGTGAATTTGCTTATATTTACCCTTTATTAATGATAATTACTATAAATAGATTTGCACATGCAGCTGTACATGTTGATCCGCTCTGTTTTTGCTACGGTGAAAAATAATGAGTAAACATTAAAAGGTGTTATTGAACCAACACATATTCTAATGTGGGCTTAATGTGAACATTCTGTATTGAATTTGGTGTGTGTGATTTTTTTGGGGGGCAAACTTGTAAATACGAGATAAGTGCATATCCAGTGCATATTGTTGTGAAACTTCAAATGTACTGTGTGTGTGCGCGTGTGCATGTGTGTGTGTGTGTGTGTGTAAGTGTTTATATGGCTGACAGTTCTGTAAATACAAAACTGTACATGTTTTGAAATCTGCTTTTGTATCATCTTAATCAGTCTGTTGTCATTTTATTATGTCATTTTCACTGCAAACAGAAATATATTGACAGGGATGATTATTGATAAAAATGTTGGCTTTGTTCCACTTGAAATGAAGGAAATAAATTTAGAGCAAAAAGCATGGAGTTCATCCTGGTTGTGGGATTATTTTTTGATTTAAGAGACATTTTCAAGGTCACGACCCTAACCCTGACCCTGAAATAACTTGTTCACACTGTGTTTGAATATTCCTATTTTGGATCCAGCACTTTTTTTTTTTTTTTTTCATTTGACATTTTTTCCAGATTTAAATAACAGATATACTGGTAAAATACCCAGTCAAACACCCAGTTGAATGCACTTACTGCTGCTATCTATGTACTTAAGTGTTTCACCTGATAAGAATGTGCAATACCACCAGAAAACAGGAGCAGCTGTGTTTGTAACAGGCAGATAAGAGGTCTGGAAGTACTCTGTGAGGCTCACAAAAGGAATTATCTCAGTAATGACTGCATTTTGTCACTTGAATTGTGCAAAGGGTCGCAGTGCCCTTCGGAGACAAAAATGACCAGAAAATACCTTTAAAATACGGTTCAGACTTTCAGTTAAAAAAATGTAAGCGTAAGCACCTTCCGTATATGAAACACTGTGCTAAAATATTATTTTACCACACGATTAGAGGAAGAAAAGAAACATTACAGATTGCAAAGGTCAGTCAAGTCATGACAGGTTAGCGTGGATATGCTAAGCCTGCTTAAATAACCATGAATACTTTGTTTAGTAAGAGGAATCCTTCAGATTCTTTAATGCGTAGTTCTCTATTACTTTCATCAGTTTAGCAAAACAGATAGAAGTTGTCTTCACAGGCTTCAGCTAAAGAGATCAAATGGGAGAAATGTGATTTTGTTGTCAAGGAAGCCAGTTTGTATCCTTTACAGCTGCTTCACCCTTTTCGAGGTGAAGAAACTAGACAACAGCTGCCTCTTTGATCATAAAAATGCTCTTAAGCAGAATCGCATAATTTCACTTCCACAAGTCTTGAGAAGCAAGTCCAGAGTTCCTCATTCACCCATTCAGCCACGGCTTCCACTATAGATGCCAATGACATTATTTGCTAAAAAAAAAAAAATAGAAAAAAATAATAACCTCAACAAACAGTGGAATGTGCATTATGTTTTCATATTGTTTTTTTTTTAGCGTGAGGGTTAAGGGGTTAATACTTTCACTTGCAAAGGATCTGGGATCCAGTGGTAGAGGGCTGTCAGTGAGACAGTGAGGGATTCTATCCATCCTGCTGACCCCCTGCTGTTGGGGTCAGCAGGGGGTCTGGTGCCTATCTCCAGCAAGAGGCAGGGTCACCCTGGACAGGTCGCCAGTCCGTCGCAGGGCAACACAGAGACAGACCGGACAAACAACCATGCACACACACACTCACACCTAGGGAGAATTTAGATTAACCTGACACTCATGTTTTTGGGCTGTGGGAGGAAGCTGGAGTACCTGGAGAGAACTCACGCGTGCACAGGGAGAACATGGACTTCAGGCAGAAAGACCTCAGGCTGGGAATCAAACCCAGGACCTTCTTGCTGCAAGGCAACAGCTCTACCAACTGTGCCACTGTGCAGCCTCGTGCAGGGATTTGATTCTCTAAATATCTGATCCTGTACATGAACAATAGCCAGTGTTGCAGCTCCTTTGGCAGACAAATGAACTCAAGATGACGTAATTCAAGAGTCTTTTGTGCTCTAGAACTCTTCATGGTTCATTTGCAGGTCTGGTTTATTCATGACCTCCATAACAAAGTGATACAAGTGACCTTGGTCTAATATGCCAAGGTTAGAGTTGCTGTGTTGCTATCTGTGAAATCTTGCTCTTCTTTCCTTTACCTACACTTCACTAAGATTGTTAGATAAGTTCAATCAACACACTTTAATAGTTTAAAACTACTCCTAAGGGTTTGTATGTCAGTTGTTCCTCTAAGCATTAAGGATTTTTGCTGTGGTTCATCGTAGACTTCCTGCAATCTGCGACACCAAAAGGAAAGACAAACTCAGCTATAAGAAATGTTGTTAATCCAGATTCCTTGGTTTATTTGCCTTTAGGTCCACCATTTCTTTGGTGCAATAAAATGCAAATGAGGATATGTACAACATGATTTAGTGTTCATGGAAATTGTAGAAAATACAAACAAATGCACAGATGGGCAGACTGTTATATCAAACTGTTTGTAATGATTACAAACATTAACCCTAAGGCTAAACAAACAAACAAGAAAAAAAAAATCCATAATTCTAAAATAAAATAAAATACAAAGAAAATCTGCAGTGAGCATTCCCCAGAGTAGAAAGGTGAGTTTTTATCTAAACTCAGGTTTTATGCAGAACCTGTCAGAAACATGTGAGACAGAATCTGGATGAAAATTTTTTAAAATGTTTTTTTTTTTTTTTTTTTTTTTTTTTTTTTTTGCAACTCTTAAATTGTGAGACAGTTGTCTTGCCCTTGAGCATTTTTCAAAATGTATGAAACTGGTGAAATAATCATGGGGGACTGAGGGGGAAGTCTGGAGAGTTCAGTGATTGAGTAAGTTATAGTCAAACAGCTAAGATAGTGTTTTTATCAACAACACAGCTGTTCTGAGATCAACTCAGGTTATTTCCCTCCTGCTTAAAAAGGACATTTTCTCTTGCAAAGCTTTGATTGCTTATTATGTTTATGTCTTCTTGTAATTACCTTCAAAGCAAAACACAGAGAATGCATATCCTTGATGATCTCTGCCTGCTGTTACTATTGATTAATCATATTCCTTTTGTTCGCACCATGGAGAAAAACAGGCATTAATCATTGGACAGAGCGTCACACACGTGTGAAGGTTTTCTGCATAACTCCCAGATCCTAAAGATATTCTGCTGTTGTCCTTTCATCCAGATTTTTCAGGCATTTCTCCTTGGTTTACTGGAGAGTGATTTATCAAACATCCCCAATGCTCATTACACAGCAAAGGGGAAGTGATTTTAAAAGCTGTAGAATTTGATTTATGGATAAGTGGCGTGTAAGCAAGCTTGTGAAATTGCTGCTTGCACTTATACAATACCAGGATGTTAGATCGCTCTTGATTTCACTGCATCGTTCATTTGCAGAATGTATGACTCATGGAGGATTTAGAATATTGGCTCAGTTGCTTTCCAATCCAGTCTGAGCTGATTTACCGAGAATATTCTTTATTAGACTGAAAAACTCTGAAGAAGTTCTATTTTTCAGCCAGACCACTGATTAGTTGACAAGATAATTCTAGAATTGAATTTATTTGAATCACATATCAAACTATTTTTTTTTTTTTTTTTGTAGTTTGGACATGTGTTCTGCCTTGCAGAATTATAGTATAAAGACCACTGATACTGTTTCACATTTTGTAAAGTTACAACCATAAATCAATTCAGCAGTTTCTTGTTTTATGATTCTTACTTGTCCACAAGTCAGAGAAGAAACGTTGTGGCTCAACAGCTTCCTTCTTACAACCTGTTTATCCAAAAAGCCCCCCGCCTTATGAACTGTTGAGCATCCTAATACCAAACTCAGGACCCACACAGCTGGAACGCATTGAGTTTAAAGGTTTCTGAGCTTTAAGAGAACACAGTAGGAATCTGAAATGAGCTGAATAAATGTTTGACTAAATCCTTTAGACAACACTAGGAGGCTGCAAACAAACCCTCCAAACACCAGAAATGTATGGGCATCTTTTTTTTCTTTTCTTTTTTTTATTAACAGTTCAGCAAATCTTGGTTTTTGTTTAGCCATAAAAACAGTCACGCTTGGCAGGTCCAAAGACCTCAACGTCCGACCATATTTAGAGATCAAAATATTTCTTTTTAGCTTAAATTTTATTTTCAGTCACATTTCATGTTTATTTTCAGTCCAGTTCTCACAACTATCTGACAACACCAATCAACAAGAACAAAGAAATCTAGCACAGTTTTGAGAAGGTCTCCAGAGGCACGTTGAGAATAACGTTACCCAGAACATCTTAAGATTGCACAAAGCTTCAATGGTAAGGCCGTTGTGGTTTATAATTGCAGTGTAAATGTACAGTAACCGTGACATGTGGCTTGCGTCATCTTTGAGAATTTGCAGAGTGAATGACTGCAAAGCGAATAGGATCATGTTATTCTCTACTCACATGGCTACAAAATCCAATTGTCCCACTCTACAACAAATACCACACTGTGATCCACCAGCCCTCATTTGCCTTTTAGAACAAAAGACTGCTAATTTTAAGATTAAATCTTCAGGTGAATTGACAGAGGTCAATCCTGCAACCTCTTCAGTATAAAATGAACTGAGAGAAGCCCATATATAACTTAAAATACCGTAAGGTTTTTGGCACTTTGGTTGCTACACAAAACTGGTTGCAATCAAAATGATCTCACCAAGCTACAATGCCATGATCAGACACGTTGCAGAAAGGAGACGTCTCCTTCCAGTTAGGAGGAAGCACACACAGCTCCAAATTGCGCAAATAGCCTGGATACAAGGAAACTTAGTGAAGTTGTGGGAAAGAGAAACCTTTGCACTGTATGTAGCAACGGGAAGCGAGCAGATGCAGGAGGAAAAACATGAGCAGCAGCTCAGGGTTTCAAATAAAAATAAATAAATCAAATTTGGAAGTTGTATTAGCATTCATAGTAAAACAATTTCAAGCTGCAGAGACTCACTGGAAAACAAAAGGATTCTGGATCTTTTACACACAATTCCTTCTGACAGATAAACAATGACATTTGTACACAGACTGCATGTATCAACTATGACAATCCATCATCTATGACAATCCTAACTCTATTTC
This sequence comes from Poecilia latipinna, assembly GCF_001443285.1. Taxonomy (NCBI): domain Eukaryota; kingdom Metazoa; phylum Chordata; class Actinopteri; order Cyprinodontiformes; family Poeciliidae; genus Poecilia; species Poecilia latipinna. The sequence continues at coordinate 86,000 of NW_015112687.1, read as the reverse complement.
CCTCAAATTGGTTTAGTCTCCCTGCACTCCTCTACTCTACTACTGGATCTAACTTCAGTTGTTTCCTACAGAACATATGGGAAATAAAAAGGTCAAAGTCATAATATTACCTTGCACACATAACTTTGTCGGGGGCTCATTCACCAGAATGTCTTAAGGCGTGCAATTCATCACTTTTGATAGTCTGTGCATTTGCTTATCTGCAGCATAATAGGAGTCTTGCCATATCCATCATTGTCTGATCGTTGTCAGCCTCTGTCAGTAGGGGAATATTCAATATGAGGTGCCATCCTGAATAAAAACATAAATAGTTTTGGGATTCCAGCCTCATCCTATTTGCTTTCCCAGGAGGATGGTGTATTTGCCACAACACCAACCACACCCTTGAGCAGCAATATACTTAAAAACTCATACTTTTACAGATTCAAATTAGTGTTTTTTTTTTTGTTGTTGTTTTTTTCCCACCGCTTTCTAAATGTAAACCTGTTTTAATTAATTCATGACATTTTGTAAGGCATGGATGGACGCCTGGAAATGCAAATATTTTCTATCATTTTTGTTCAGAATTACCCAGATATGAACTTACAAGAAGTTCTCTGATGCAACAATCTGATTCATTCATAGTATTTATGTGTAAAAATGTGAGCGTCACAGGATTCATTTATTTGTTCAGAAAAATAAAATAACATTTCTCATTTCCTGATGTTAGATGCTTCCTCACAGAGATAGCAAGACTCAAGGACCCGGGTATAACAGGGGAGTGATTCATTGAAAACTTAATGGAAAACCCTGAAGCGGGGGCCATCAAATGGGCAAAAGACCTGTAACAAAGATTAAAAAGATAGGAGTGAGTGCCAAAATGACTCACTCTGATTAAATCCTTCAAGCCTCAGACTCATTTGACACAGTCCCACTCCAAGACAACAACTTTAGCGTCAGCATCACGCCTGATCTTCCAAACAAAATTATTTTAGGGAGTTTTGCTTCCTACCAGGATGAATGGAGAGCAATTTTTCTGAAGTAAAAAGGACAAAAATTCATTTTTACTTAGTACACTTGCGAGCTTATAATTTGAAAACATACTTTAAAGCAATCATATTTGGTTTGGTTCAAGACTTCAAAAATAAAAGCACTCAAGTGTAAGGCTGGAAATGTTACTGCATTAAAAGTTTAATTTATATTCATGTTTTGAAACATCTTTACTACGGGTGCTTTGCAGTCTGCACTGTTACGGCTTTACGTCCTGTCAGGAGTCTGAGAAATGATGTTCTTACTCTGCAACTCTTTGAACCCGGCACATAAAAAAAAAATTAATAAATAAAAAAAACAACAACACTTGAACGCGTGAGTGACATGAATGTAGAGTCAACATTTGTGCATATTCATCAGTGGGTGACATTACACAGCACCGAGGAAAGCAAAGTAGTGCGTCTGCCAAGAGGTCAGACCATTTTGACACATGGAAGTAATGGAAGTCTTCCTTTCTGCTGAATTATTCAGATGATCATAAGACAAACATTTATTTTAAAAGGGAAAATAAATGCCGCTGTTCTGTGAAGATGCTCGGGGAGAAGGGACAGGAGGAAAAATGTGAGCCATAAACATTTCACCAGGACCACCCATGCTTTTAAATACATTGGTGACTTGCTTTAAAATTGATGCTATCAGCCTTGTTAGAGAACTTCCAGTTGTTTCTAAGCTTTGAACTAAATGAAATAATAATAATAATAAAAAAAAACGATTTTGTTTGGAGAAAAGGACACAAATATTTCAACTATTGCAAAGTAATGAAACAAAACAGATGACATTAACTGTCACTCAGATATGGAAGTGTTTTACTTCATTATGACTTCATCTCTTCATCAAATTTCTGTGCTGGCAGACCACAGAAGCATGTTGGTAATTGGTGTTTATGCTGGTTGATCTATTACTCCACTGTTTTACCGTTAGAACAGTATTTGGGTTTACAAGGTTGTAGACTGTTTCAGTAACAAATTCATAGCAAAACAAACTGTGCAGTGAGCAAAATCTGTTTATCATTAGTTACATTCTTATGGGAATAAATACCTGAGAGTATCACGAGGAAAAAGCCCATATTGGGGTTTCCACAACACCACTGCACGACAATATTCAGATGCACAATGTTGTTATTCTCTGCAGTTTCTTTTCACGTTTGCAATGCTAATCTTTGGGCTTTGTCCTAACTTAAAGCCAAATGATCATGCATAGCTTAGAAGGGAATTATCTGTTCCAGTCAGACTGTGCTGTGAGCAAAATCTGTATCTGATATAAATCTGAGCTGCCAACTCTGCAACAACCTGTTGGGTTGACGGCCAAACTTCAGCATTGTAAACAGCGCCATCTGGTGTTAAACTAGAGAAACTACAGCGGTGCGTTTCTGCAGCAGACGCAGGCATGATTTTGCCTCGAGTTTATGTGAAATTCTAGCTGGCGGTTACATCTCTAACTAAAATATAAACAAATAAATATGTAAATGTTGACATTACAAACATGATAGAAAAAATAAGTACTAAGAAATACTAAGTTTCAACTTAACCTATTTATATTTATCATATTTGATTACTTGAGGATCTGCAATGGGGAAATCAGTTTAATTGCTGACGAAAACATAATTTTAACTCCGTTTAGAATCATTATGAAAAAAAAAATCTAGTCAATAGAACACATATCCTGCAGTAAAAGAAATTATAGAGGAATAAGAATAATTTTGACTATTAGATCATTTCAAATATTTGTAATTTTATTTTAAAATCCCCCAACTTTTTACATTTATCAACGACTTAATTAACAGGGAAAAGACAGATTCCATACATCTCTATTGAACCCATGATGCTAATAGCTACTAACATTAACTTTCACTGCTTGGTACGACTCAAACTTGCAACTAAAAGTTGTTGTAAAAACAAAACAATCATTATATGAGTTATTACATGACACTTCAACTTTTCATCTTCCTTTCATAAATTTGTACTCAAACATAAATGTGAGAACTTCAACCTAAAGGACGATGTGTTGATCCCCAGAAACATATAGAAAAATTAAAATATAAATTCACTCAAAATTTTAAACATTCAATAATAAAACCTTGACAATCTTTACATAATAGTGCAGCTTTTTAAAACTAACTATATTTAAGAAATGAGTGCTTTCATATCATTATCTGTTGAAAAAGACAGAACTAAAATGTCAAATGCCCTGATCAAAAATTTTTAAGAAGATTTTGTAAACCTACGAGCTGCCCACATCAATTTTAGTCGATTAAAATTTCTGTTTAAGAACCAAAACGCAAGAAGATTCAAGAAGGAAAGCATTCAAAATGTGATTTTGCATCCTTCTTACTTACTTAAATTAGGCACAAAGGCTACGTCACACCAAGTAAAAACGGGCTCACGGAAAAAACTCATTGATTTTGGAGTGATTAGTACCGTTAGCATAAATCAGACAGCTGTCTTTGTGTTTAATCCCTGGGGACTGTAGATCCTTACCTTAACTACAAGATATCCATAAGAATACAATTTAAAATTAAACATGTTGCATGATAAGACAGAGATGCTAACAAAAGCAGCTTTGCTTTACTCTATTGTATGCTTGAAATCCTCTTTTGCAGCCTGAATTAAACAATTTCTTAAAGGGTCGTAGAAACGCTTCACTCTAAATAGCCTCTGACTTTATTTTAGACACATTGTTGATATGTAAAATAGCTCATTTGAGTTTCCTTCACACAGGAATGGCTTCCATGCAGAAAAATGTTGTTACTGTGACTCAGTAGGACTCAGTACATCGTTTCTTACCGACCAGTCAGTCAGTGCAGATGAAGCCAAAACTGAAAGATTTCAATCACTGGCCCATTTCTCAGTTCGTCTCTACTTAGGATACATCTCTAGCTGATTTAATACAATAAATACTTAGAAGTGTAAGAAAATGTGTGCAGGTAGCAGAGGTTATTGAAAGCATATAAATAGCTTTAACGTCAAACAGAGCCTTCAGTGTTATAGCAGCTAAGCACATGCCTGAGAAAATGTAAAAAAAGGTAACTGAACCCAACCACTTTGCCACATTTTAAAACAGGAACCGGACCATGTTTCTGTAAAAAAAAAAAACTTTGATTTAGGCTTTTGTATTGGATGACTGCGTTCTGAATCATAGAGAGCCAACAAGCAGCACTAAGAGCTATCCTTCAGTTCACCTAATGCTAATCCAAACTATAAAATAAGAAATTATGTTCCTACAAAAGCAACATGTTTTCACTTGTAAAAACATGTCCTTCCTATCTTAAAAGTACAATAATTACAAACCGTCAGAGAACGTTTTAAAGCGATTATGCAGCATTAACGAAAAGGCCTGGAAAAGCTGAAAAGAAAAAAAAAATGGAAGCAGAACACGAGTAAAAATGAGTCATACGATTAAAAAGTAGCCACCACTGTTGAGACTGGCTAATGGTCCCCATGTAGAAAATAGTGAGAAACCATGTATGAAAAAAAACATCTCCGGCTTTCTTGAAAATGTCTTTTTTGTTCTTATTTTGATTTGAAAGCTTCCAGACCGACTGCTAGTCTTTGTTTCCTTGCCTTAAAAAACAAAGCTAAGACATCAGCTATGTACAAGAGAACGCTAGTTTGAACTTCCGCAACACAACTTCATTCATTGTCGTCTTCAAGTTATTGTTAAAACAAGTCCACCCACGGTGAAGCAGGTGGTTTACATATTCCTCCATCTGAATACTGGGTCGGCGCGGCACACTGAACAGTTCCGAACTCCTCACACTCCACAGTCGTCGGTTCTGTGATGGATTCTGCGAGTGAGGGTGAGCGAGGTGGAGAGGGAGGCGACGGAGATGTGGAAGAGGAGCTGCCATACGTTCCTCAAGCCGAGCAGGTACAAGTTGCATAGGACGATCACGCCTAAAAGAAGGAAGGACTTCAGCTTCTTCAGGGACGAGTGGAACAGGTAGAGGTGGCACTACGGACACGGTAACAAGAAGACGTGTTAGCCGGAGTTTGGCAAGAGGCTGTTACTGTTCGCGATGAGCAGCTGTGTCAACCTGCCAACCGTTATTTACCTGAAGAGCACAGCAGACGAACGCAAAGAGAAATGCCGCAACGTTCCAAATGCCTTCGTAGTCATCCTTTTGGAAAGGCACATTAAAAACAGTTGGGTTAGCTTCAGTCTTTGCTGACAATCTGCTCCTCCATATTTTAGATTAAATGAACCATCTAAAAATAAAGAAAATGACAAAACAGCTCAAATGCAATTGCTTTTTGTAACCGCTTGCTGTGTACAGTTCCAGTCAGAAGTCTGCAGATACAAATTGGCAGAATAAATTTGGGGCTTTTAGTAATTTATCTCTAAACATTGTTTGTTCAGGGTGGACTGATCTCATACAAAAAGAAGAATTAGGTGCAGAAGGTTTGCATATATAGAGAGCTGTATGCAGTTGTATTAAACTGCAGTTTTGAACCTGTCAGCTGTATTATGATTTCCAAATAACAATAAAGAAAAAGCATTCCACTACAAATAGCCAAGAATAGTCTGAACAAAAAAAAAAAAAAAAATCTTCAGCTGGTAAACCTTTGATCAGACCCTTGAACTGGTCACACCTGGAATGTGTTCTCTGCGAGGTGCACCCCACGGATCACGTTCAAGGACGCACACATGATATTTAGGACAAGAGAAAGGATGCCTGGGGCGCTCACTGGTTCAAGCCTCTGATTTACACCAGCTGGAATGAAAGAAAACAACAACATACCTTTATCACATTAAGATAGCGTAATATAAACCCTCCTAATACCTGTATTACTTTAGCATGAAGTATGAGAGACTGATTGTGAACTGCGTTAGTGGATGCAACACCTTGTTCTATGTGCCCATTTGCTGTCCCGTTGGTCAGCTCCACTTCATCCGCGTTGATCAGTTGAGGTGGACGGATCCTCAGGTCCTCTTGGACCTCTGCCAGAGTCACCTCCAGAGCAGGACCTCCACTCTGGTTGTACTGCTGCTTCAGTTTTTGAATAGTGCTGTCTATTAGGTAGAAATCATAACAATATTTACATTTGGATGGATAGATTCAACTTATTTTGAACACACTCTTCACTAGACAAAAGCATAAGAGCATTGTAGAAAATGTTTTGCAAAATATTTTTTTTTCTCCCCTCACCAAATTCCAAAAATGGATATGGCCTGGCTGCCAGGGAAATGACAGTGCTGTTGAAGCATGCGGTGAACTCCCAACGCAGGTCTTCTAGGAAGCAGAAGGCTTTAGCAACAGGGAGGCTGCTGTGGCACACGCTCATGTAGGATACACCCTCTGAGGAGACGAAGCTGAACAGGTGAGAGGAGACAAGGTGTTTGGTAAACAAGCAGCCCGGCACAGCGAGGCGTGGATGACCTCGTGTCGGCACCAGAGGGTCCAGGCATGGGCTGATTCCCGGCAGATATAGCAGGAATCAAATAAAAATAAAGAACTAGGACATTATCGTAATTAGAGATGAACCCGCAACTTTCCAGGGTTTTTTTATTTTATTTTTTTGGGCTATGCCTAATATGTTCACTTTCTTAAATAAAAAAAAGAATTGTTCAGGTTTCAGAATCCTTACTATATATTGAGCTTCTGGCCTTTAACGGTGCCCCTCTCAGGGAGACGGGGCAGAGACTTGCTGATGGTCCTGAGCTGCTGCTTCCTCTCCTGGAGCTCTTTATTGTGCTCAAAGTCGGTGGAAGCTGACAGAGGGAGTCCATCCCTGACCCGCACCACGAACGCAAACAGGATCAGAGACATGATAGCCTGAGTCTGTGGAGGATATGCAGCCTGCATGGGGCAGACGGAAAAAAGAGATGAAGATAATTACCATTTAAAACACTTTGCTTAGTTTGGCACAACAGTTATCTTGGGTGGTCATTATAACGCATATCAGACATGTTATTACAATCATATGTCTAATCATAGTTTTAGAAATGTAATTGGAAACTATGAGATTATTATGTAATGAACCTAGTGCAATAAAGATTGGATTAACCTGCAATCAACATACAAACGTCCAATTAAATGTTTGTATTAACGTAATAATATTCAGAGATTATTAATATGTCCTTACATATACTGCGTAAGAAGGAAAATAATTATTAATTTAGAAATTAACCTTAATTTATCATGTTCATTTAGATTACACGTTTAAGTTACACCTTACCTCATTGTTATGGAGTTCATGCTGCACCTTGTTACAATGCTACTGTAAGTTAGCTCACAACAGCATCATACAAGCCAATCACACTGCTCACTGAAAAGCCAACCTCCGATAAACAACCTACGAGGGTAATTAGTAATTCATATAAACAAGAGTGAAGAGCCTATAAACAAATGCGAGTAGGACGGCTGATTTAAATTGTCCAGGGAGCTAACTTGATTTCTGTTTCTGGATAACAACCACCAAAACAAATCTTCTACGGTACAGCAGGAGGGACAAACTTCCCAAAGGAAACCCCTACTCTTAAAAAGAAGAAGGAAGTAGCACAAGCTAACGGTTTACCGTCAGTGACTAGCTCGTTTTACCCGGCTAGCTACTGTACGTGGGTAAGTTATTTAATATTAATTAGCTCTAAATATATAATGCGAGTTGGAAGCTTTGAATAAATTTGTGTAGTACCCGGATAAATGTTTTTAATGAAAGAAACGGTAGATAATGCAATGGAAGTTGCTACGCAAACAGCACCTAGCGCAGCTAGCACTAGATAGCTGAGAGGTAGCTAGTGCAACCATTTTGATAGCGCCTATGTTGTTTGTTTTACCAAGTGAACAATGTATTCTCATTTTATTGTATTTTTAGCTCTCCTAGTGAACTGTAACACAGCTTTGTTGTCGTGTTATATTGTGACGGAATTGCAATAGACGGCATAAATGTGTTCTTTTGTAAAAAGGTTAATTGTTTTTCTAAAGTGGGATGTATCCTTAAATTTGACAAAATTGTTATTTTTGGGCAGTTTCTCTTGAATTTATTTTTGGGGTCCATAATAGCTGTTTTAACACATTTTAAATATTTTTTCAGCTTTACTATGACAACTTACGTAAAGTGTGGCCACCTTCCTTATCTTTAACTAGTTGAACACAAATCCAGCTGTGGAGCTCTAAGGACAATGTAGGATGAGATCGCATGACATAAATAAGCTTTAATGCATTAAGATAGATGTGCAGTTATGAATACTCTGCACTACTGTAGAATATCGTTTGATGTTGAAATAAATTGTTCTCTATTTTTAGCAGTGTACAGTTGCAGTCTGAATGTGACACTCCCAGCTAAACCTCCAAAGTAAACACTCTAACATAATACACATAATGCAACCAACACAATGCAGTTCTGTGATGGTGGTGGGGCCATCAAGTCAAGAACACAATCACTTTAAGCTTTTCATCTTAACTGTGTACATAGTTTATTTAATCACAGGCACAGCAAGATCAGGACTAATAGAAAAGTTAATTTAACTCTTTGGCTTTTTCTCCTCATTTTCTTTGTACTTGCCCTGTGTTTTTAGGTCACATGCACTTTGACCACAATGGGAGTAAAAGACCGCCCTCAGTGTTACTTTGATGTGGAACTCAACCGGGAGCCAGGTAAGGAAATCATTATTTGTCAAATTAGGAGAAAACAAGTAAACAGCACAGGTTTCATTTTTAAACCATGAACTTTTAACAGAAACCTTCACTGTGATATTTTTTCTTTAATTCTAACAAATGAAAGTGAAACACACAGTGGTTCACTAACCTGATAGACTGGTTTGGTCTCCACTGTTCCAAATCAGTGTATCAGCTTTGAAGGGTTGTTTGGAAGTGTTGTCCTGGAGTGGTTGTTTTGTTTTTGTTATGTTTGTGGTAACTATGTGAGAATGTCAGGTAACACTTTATTTGAAGGTGGGTGAATAAAACGGTCATGACACTGTCATAAACATGACATAACACATGTCATGAACATGAATAAGCCTTCATGAATATTTATGATTGTTGTCATAAAGCATCATTTGGTAAATTATGACACTTTTAATACAAAGTTGACATTATTCAAAATGTCTTTGTTATGACAACTTGACATTAACCAAGATATCATTACTGATATAAATTTGTTATAAAAGAATTAATGATTGCACTTTAAAAATTAGGTAACTTCATGTTATTAAAGGTAAAGTTTAAACAGTAATGATTTCTTGGTTAATGTCAAGTTGTCATAACAAAGACATTTTGAATAATGTCAACTTTGTATTAA
>NW_015112687.1:57705-73321 GCF_001443285.1 Poecilia latipinna | reverse complement strand
AAAAAAAAAAAAACTTTAATAAATGTAATAAATTCTCTCTTGCTTTCTGTAGTTGGGCGCATTGTCTTTCAGCTGTTCTCGGATGTGTGTCCCAAGACAAGCAAAAACTTTCTTTGTTTGTGCACTGGTAAGTTATTTTCATTCCAGGCATTCAGCAACATTTTGTGTTTAGGTCATTTAATGAACTGGATCTTGACTGGATTAGATGTGAAACCGAACAAGCTGTTACTCCTAATGCTTATTTAGCCAATATATATCTTTAGTAATAGTAATCTGGTAGATTTATATATTTTATAGTATACAACAAAAAAATTAAATAAACAATGAACATACCATAGATTACTATGGTATGCGATTATATTGGTCACCCAGTAAATTTGCTCCCATTGATTGGAGCCCTGGAGGTGGTCTTACATCCAACAAAAATCATAAATTTGCATACAGACAGCAGAATTATCCCTCTTCTTATTTCCTCTACATCTCATTGATGGAGATTGGATTGTTTCGGACTGAATAGTTGGCTCGTGCATTTGTACGAAACTGCTTTAATGAACACAATTTGCTTGTTTCACTTTTATTTTGATGGTTCTTTTAGAACAGGGTAACCCTACACCATAATTAACCAAACCTTGGGACATTTGTGTTGGCAGTGAAATCAGATACTATGTCTTATGTCAATAGAAGCTTCTAAATTAAACAGGTTCATCTTGTAAATGTAGCACAGATAATCCAGAGGGTGATACCTTTATGCATTTTTTTCCCAGTCAAGAGTTTTTAAAAATTAAATAAGACAAAATATTTTTACTGTCCAGCATTGACTTTTAGTACATCTGGCTATTGGTATCAAGTGCTTTAAAATGCAGTAGCTTCATCCCAAGACTTCCATTTCAGAACTACTTTTACGTTTTTTTTTTGTTTTGTTTTTTACATAGAAGCACTTTCTAGAATTGTCATTCAGTTTGTATTTCTATGAGAGTTTGCTTAATAATTGTGTTGTTTCAGGTGAAAAGGGAACCGGGAAAGTCACAAGGAAAAAACTGTGTTACAAAGGCTCCACATTTCACAGAGTTGTGAAAAACTTCATGATTCAAGGAGGCGACTTCACAGAAGGTAACAACATAAATATCCTTGCTGCTTTGAAGCTTTCCTAACTTGGAAACCGACTGCTTCCTAAAAATGGCATCAACGTCTACAAAAAAGTGTTTGATAAGCAAGCTTTGATCATTAGGTGTTTTGTTTGCTGTACTATGTTAATTTGACATAAACAAAATCTAAGTTTATTTTCTTTATGGCTGCAGGAACTGGAAGAGGAGGGGAATCAATATATGGTGGCTACTTTGAAGGTATTTCTATATCGATTCATATGATAAAAAAAAACTGATAGTAAATGTGTGTTTCAGTATTGCAATCCTGTGCTATTTGAGCAAAGATCTGCATGTTATTTCTAGCTGAATCATTAATTTCTTGTGGCTTTCCCAATGTGTGAATTTAATCAAATCAGCATGGGAAGTAGCCATTCTCGTTACTAAATGCTACCATCCTCCTGCTAAAATTATCAACATATTTTTTTATTTATAGAGTGGTCTTTTGCAAAATGAGAAGGTAAGAAATGTGCACAGTTCAGTAACACCATGCCAACATAGTCATCACAACAAGGTCTGACCCAAAAGTTTACATGCCCTGACACACTTTCCATTCAGTCAGATATCCCTTTTGTCCTCAATGTTTGCCTGCAACCTGCATTTCTAGTGTCTTTAGATCTGATGTGACAGATATAATGCAATTATTGACTTGATGACATGAAATATACGATGGAGACTGTGGAAAGTAGGACCTACTTCACTTTTGAGATTTTAGTTGTTCTAGAATAATAAATAATTACAGAGCATTTTTACAATGTAATACAATCATTTCTCAGTTTGAAGCATATTTCTCCAAGGTTTTCAGTTAAGTTTCTATCATACCACCTTTGATAATTACACGGTTCCAACGCTCCAGTTCTCTAATAATGAAAGATCATTGAGACATTGGTTATATGAGAAAATATAGTCTTACAGGCAAATAAGAGAAAAGAGTAAGTTACCATAAGACAAACTGTCTCAGAGGAAAACACTACAAGTTCAAGAAAAAAAGTTTTTATAGCAGAGGCTATGATGTACAGGTTTGGACTGTATATGCAGAGATTATTCAGAACAATGATGGAGATGTGCTTCATTAATCCAGATGTATGTTTGTTGTTGTTTTTTTTAAGATTCAACCATTTTTAAATACACTTTTTGTCTTACTTTGTCCTGATTTTAAATTCAAACTCAAGAAGTGTGAAAGAAAACCCACATTACTGTCATTTTTGGACAAATTTTTGACCTTGCACCACTTGAGTCATGCTCAGAATCTTCTTTTAAAAATGTTATTTTTTTATTGTTGAAGTTATCACTGCATGGCTGAGCAGCATCTGAACAGCTAGCTCTGTTTGTTCATGTGTTATATATAAAACCAGCTATGACAAAGCAAATTATTTAAAAAAAATAAAAGTTCTTCATTTTAAATTCAAAAAACTTAACATGAATATTTTATTTTACATTAACAGGAATACTAAATCGCATTTCCAGGCTTACAAACATTACTGACATTGATTTATATAAAGTTAAGAGATTACAAGTCTTCTAAAGGAATTTGATGTTTTTTATCTTTTAGAGTGTAAGTAGGAGAATTTTACTCTATATAATGTATTTTTTTTCTAACCTAAACATTTAGACTTTTAGCAAGTATCAGGTTTATTAACGAAATCAACAGAAACTGGCAAACTCCCTGTAAATATCTTTAAGCTCAACAAACCACCAGTTTGAAGCTTTAGAAAATTATTTAAACATTTGGGTCCATAGAAACCGAGGAGAAACGAGGGTTATGATTTATGCTTAATTTTTATTTATTTTTTTTTTCTATTAACACTAACTGGAGAACACCCTCTGAAACTCTGATTCCCCTCTGTCTGTTCCCAGATGAGAATTTCATTCTCAAACACGACAAAGCCTTCCTGCTGTCCATGGCCAATCGTGGGAAGAACACCAACGGCTCCCAGTTTTTTATGTGAGTAAGACTCAATTCATATAAAGCACAACTTTCATTCCAACTGAAGCTCTGTCTTAGTTTTTACTTCCTGACCCTTGCCCTGTTACGACCCTGCAGAGTAGTATTTGCCACCTAAAATCCCCTCTCTCTGTATGTGTGTTAGATTTCAAAGTGCAGAGCAACATTGGATTCGTTCTTTTTTTACCTACAAATGTGTTACATTTTTTCTCTTGCCGTTTTTGTGTAAAATTTACAGAAACTCTAGCATCCTGCTCTTCCAAGGTAATGTGTCTCAAAGGCTGTGCTTCTCTCTCTCCTGACTTTTCTTTTTCATGTTGTAGTTTTGTATTTTCAAACATTGTTTATTTTTGAAATGCTTAAGTTTTACTAATACGTTCAGGCAGATCACGTTATTTGGACTGAAGGATCTCCTGAATCACAAAAAGACATAATCTTTATCAGTGTGAACTTTTCCTTCACAAGTAGATACTTGTGAGACATTAAAGAGGATTTGTCTTTTTTTCCTCCATTGATTTGATCAAATTAAAACATGATTTTACAGCTTTCTACATTTTTTTTTATTGATAATTGAAAATTTAAAGTGCAAGATAAACCAAGAGTGGTTCTGTATGCTACATATTTTTTTGAGACTTTTTTTTTTGTGTTATTCAGTTGCAGCCTCATGTTTTGTGAGCGATTTGTTTTCTCACTTATCAATGTTTTCATTTTTTTCCATGAACCCTTCACTGTCATTGATCGACTCAACTGGATTAACTACAAACAGCACCACTAAAATGGCTCCTCACCTTGATGGGTAAGACGCTCTTCAGTCATTTCCAAATATATAGAAGAAAAGAATCTCACCTTTTGTACTATGAAAGGTTTCATAGAATGCGTCTGAATGACTTTCTTCATAAATCCAAACGGAAAGCAATATTAAATTTGGACTTCAATTGTTCCAGGAGTACATTTTCTGTTTATCTCCGTCCAGCGTCCATGTTGTCTTCGGCCTCGTCATCTCTGGGTTTGAAGTGATAAAGAAGATTGAGGGACTGAAGACTGATTCGGCCAGCAGGCCATACGCTGACGTGAGAGTGGTCGACTGCGGACAGCTGATCACAAAGTCTGCGAATGATGGTTAGTGCAATGTTTTTCTTGAAAACCCGCTCGCTTACGGGAATACGTTTTTATTTGACAAATATCACTTAATTTGATATCACTAAATATAAAATGCATAAACCTTTATAATATTTTAAAAAATTTTATTTCAGTGCTTGAGGGCAAGCGGAAAAGGACTTCATCCATCAACTCCAATGACTCCAATTTTTCATCGTCTGATAGTGAATCAGAAGAAAAGCTCAAACATCGAAAGCGACTGGCAAAAAGTAAACCATCTAAAAAGAAAAGGAAAGAAGGAAAAACGGCCAAGAAAGCTGAAAATGTACCTTCTAACCAAAAGTATGTTTAAACATTTAAAATATTTCCAAGATCAAGATTAATTCTTATGATGTAAATACAACCATGCAAGTATATGTTTGGTTGCGTTCCTGCTCTTTAAGGTCTGCAGAAAAAGAGACGGCAGAAGGTGAAGGTAAACCTGAGGAGGAGAGGGAAACGGGTGGGAAGAGGGAGAAGCCTGTTGTTCGGCCTGAGGAAATCCCACCTGTGCCAGAGAATCGCTTCCTGCTGCGACGGGACATGCCAGCGCAGGAGGACAAAACAGAACCGTTAGTGATCAAGATTATTACAGAATATTAAACACGTAAGACACACCTCAAAAGTATTCAGTCCCCTGGAACTTAAAAATCTTTGTTTCATTGCAACCACAAACTTTTATGTAATCTATTGGAATTTTATATAACAGGACAAACAAAAGTGAAAAGGAAGGAAATTGTGTATTTTGCTGAATAAATTCAGAGAAACGCGCCATGTACTTGTATTTACCCCGTTTAATCAGAACTCTTTTGGAGTATATTTCTGCCAACCTGTAGCTGAAGGAAAACATCTTTAAACTTATATTTTTTACAAACACTCAATTAGGTGTACGTTTGGACTTTGACTGGGCCATTCTCAGAATGAGAATATGCTTTCATCTAAATTATTCCTTTGTGGCTCATGTTGTATATTTAGTGTCTAAGTTTGTGCTGTAGCTCCATTCATTGTCACATCAACTTAAACCTGCTTCGCTTTTGAAGCGTGTGAATTGCAGTTTTAGTATTTGTTGTTGGATTTTGGATTTTGCAAAGTTTCTACTTTGAGTTTGTTCGACCAGACAACCTTCTTCCACAGGGATGGTGTGTACCCTACATGGCTTGTAATTAACTTCAATCAAGTCTTCACATAGTTTTCATTCTAGAGTTTTTGCTTTTCTGATAAATGCTTCATTATCTGGCCAGCCAGCCATGTTCTGGAGTAGTTGTGCCACACAAAATTAACATTTTTGGATTATGCGTTTAACAACTCTCTTTTAGATATTCAAACTTTACATTTTTGCCTTCCACATAAACAAGGGGCATGAATACTTTTGCAAGGTAGTGTATGCAGTACTTAGTGTAGTTATTTAATTAATTTAAAATGCAATTGTATCTTTCAGTCTTGAGAAAGAAGAAGCTGGTCCTTTAGCTGAACAGAAACCAGCTGTAACAAAGTCTGGACGGAAGATCAGGGGCAGAGGAACAATTGTATGCTCTTCTCTTGATATTAAGGACTCCATATTTGTCAGAGTAGATTTTCAAACTTTACCGTTCTCCTTTCTTTTGCTTTTCATTTTAGAGATATCACACCCCAACCAGATCTAAGTCACGCTCTACATCTGTTGAAGAGCGTGGGGGCAGTGAAACTCCACCACACTGGAAAGTGGAAACAAAGAGAGCCAAAGTTTTTCCTCCCCAGAGCCCGGAAAGGTGGAGCAAAGGAGACAAGTAGGAATTATGCTCTACGTCCCACCTCTTTGGATGTTTTTTCCTGTATTTATTTGTCTTCATGCTTTTTTTACTTTAACAGACTTAAAGAGCGTTCTTCAAGCAAGTGGGATAATAGAAGCAAATCTCCTCAGTCCCACTCTGGAGAACTTTCCTCAGACCAAAGCTCTGAGAGGTCAAGCCAGCACCGGCTTCCAAAAAAAGAGAAGAAAAAAGCCAAACACAAGAAGAAAGCCAAAAAGCGCAAACATGGCAAGAAGAAAAGCTCCAAGAACAAATCTCGAGAACACTACGAGTCAGAGGGTGGAAAATCAGCAACTTCTGCTAGGAGGTCCAGATCCCGATCGGCGACCCGGTCTCCCTCAAGTGAACATCGTTCTTCTGGCAGGACAAGGCGGAGATCCTCCCTGTCTTTTTCCAAATCCTACTCCAGGTCCTACACATCCAGTCGATCCAGATCACGAGGAAAATCCAGGTCTTATTCGCAGTCCAGAAGCTTCTCTAGATCACGAAGTCGATCTTTGTCTGGATCCAGGTCTCGGTCTTATTCTCAGTCCCGGTCAAGATCACGGTCAAGGTACAGATCAAGATCCCGGTCATCTTCTCAGTCCAGGTCGAGATCAGGGTCTAGGTACACGTCCAGATCCCGATCTTTGTCCTCTAGAAAAAGGAGTTTTTCCAGATCTCCAAGGAAGAGGAAGACAACCAAACCTAAAATGGATGCCATGATGCCTGTGCCCGGGAAGGTCCAAGATAAAAAGATTACACCTGTTCCCATACTGCCAGCTCTCCCAGTAGCTGAAACGGTTCCTGTGATCCCGCTGAGTGACAGTCCTCCTCCTTCTCGCTGGAAACCAGACCAGAAGCCTTGGAAGCCCTCCTACATTCATATTCAAGAAATCAAAGCTAAAGTTATGCATAGTAAGCCCTCTACCGCTGGCCCAGCAGGGGACGGCTTCTCCAAAAAAACTCGCACACCGAAGTCTATACCAGAAGATGTTGAAGAAAAGTCGGCTCACAAAACATCCCACGGTGGATCCTCTAGAAGCAAGTCCTTCAGTCGCTCCAGGAGCCGAAGTTCTAGCAGGTCGAGGTCAAGATCAGCCGAGCCGTACCGGAGCAAGTCTACGTCCTGCGACAGATCAGACTCTGAAAAGGACCAAAAAGGAGGAAGCAGCCAGAAAAATTCATTAGACAAAGAATGGAAGGAGTACTACAGTTCTCTCAACAGAATAAAAAATTTAGATAAGTATATTTTGGCCAACAAGAGTCAAGACGGACTCTCGGGTTCAGGAAAAGAAGTGAGTAGTGAGCGTAGCCCAGATTTTAGTGCCTCTTTGGAGAACAAAAGAGAGAGGGGAAACTCAGAAGAGCCAGAAGCAAAACGTTACTCTTCACTGGCAGACGAAAGCTTCAAAAGCCGCTCTGAGTGGGATAGTGACAGCGACAAAGCTACCCAAAGCAACATGGCAACCGAGGCGCAAGCGGTCCAGTCCAGCACGATGGTGGCGACCGGATGGGATTCAGACAGAGATTCTGAGAATCCAGCAGACCGAAAAACGTTTGGTTCTGAAAAAGAGGAAGGAGAAGCGAGTTCTGAATCAGACTATGAGGCCATGAAGAAGACGTCAAAAGCAGTGACCGAGCTAGGATATAAAGTTGCTGCTGCGGTAGCAGCCGCTTCCTCTTCTTGTCCCTCAGATGATAGTGCTCATAAAGTTGTACAACCGGAGCGCAAGAAGAGCAAGAAAAAAGCCAAACGGAAGCATAAACACAAAAGGAAAGGAGAGAGTAAGAGCAGTTCTCATCATGGGAAGGACAAAGCTAAAAAGTCCAAGAGAAAACACCAGAAGCTGAAAGAGACTTTCCATTGGCAGCCGCCATTGGAGTTTGACGAGGAGGAAGAGGATGACGAGTCTAAAAGGGAGAGACATAGTCCTGTTAGAGAGGTTGAAGAAAACATGGGTGAAGACTTTAACAAAAATAACCAAGATTCAACTGATTTGAATAAGAAGCCTGTGAAAGAAGAAGAAGAAAAGATTCAACTGAGATCCAAAGAAAACATTGAAAGCACAAATCACTCTGACCGAGCATCCAGCCAGAACAGCGTCAAAGACCAAGATTCTTTAGATGATATGGAAATCTGCACCCCGGAGCACAATGTTGACATCATTGAACATCCTGTTACGCCTGATTTGTCCAACACTGCCACTAAATTAACCCTAAATTCTACCTCAAAATCATCAGAAGTGGCGAGCACTGACGGTGCGTTGCCTCAGAGCAAAGACCAGCCTGATGTCACTTCCTCATCAACAACTGCTGGACCACAGGAAGAAGCACCTCCGGGCAGAGCTGTCATAAACTTCAAATGGAAGCCGTTAAAACGAATGGCGCTCACGCCAGAGGTGAACGTCCAGGCCGTCACGGTGAAAAGCAAACAAAACAACGAGAGCATCCAGCCTCTGGGCATGCAGGGAGTGAAAATGGAGATCAAGAGTAAAAACCGAGTCCGACCGGGTTCGCTGTTCGATGAGGTTCGTAAAACGGTACGGCTCAACCAGAGGCCACGAAACCAGGAGAGTTCAAGTGAGGAAAGATCCCCGTCTGTGGGGAAGGCCAGAGGTGCATCGCGCTCGCCAAAGAAGTCCAGCTCTGCATCGAGAAAGTCCCGCTCTGCTTCCAGCCACCGATCCCGTTCTGGGGGCTGGTCACGCTCCTACAGCAGATCCAGAAGTAGATCCCGTAGCTACAGCTACTCCTCCAGGTAAGAGACAAACATCACAATAACCTGTTTAAACTGCCAAATTGTGACTTTTGTTCAAGTCACTTTTATTGTTGTTCCTGAAGGAGCCGCAGCCGGAGTCGGAGAACCCACAGACGAAGATCTCGCTCTCGCAGCAGCACATATCGAAGTTACAGCAGGCATAGGTACACCATCTCTGTTACTTAATAGTCTATTTTAATTAACAGGAATGTAGCTTCTTGGTATGGAGCTACAAAAGTGCCAAAATAAAAATGTTTCTTTTTATTTATTTTTTTTCTCTTCATTGGATTATAATTTTTGTTTTCCCTTTGCATTCCCAACAGTCGGTCGTACAGTAGAAGTCCCTCCAGAAGCCACTCGCATCATCGCCGTCGGCGGTCCAGGTGTGTTATACTCCTCAGACTCAAACCTGTGGCACTGTTGTCATCTTTCAGATTTACAGCGATTTATAGATCGATTTTAAAATAAACATCTCAATATGTTTCTTCAATATATGACATATTTAATTTATTGCATACAAGTAAAAATTTATAAAAATACAAATACCTTGATATTTTTAATTGGGGGTGTGGAGGAATGCTGTGGTGATTATTTGTACTTCTGACAGTTTGTAGCTTTCATGTGCATTTCTACAGAAAAATCTCAAATCTCACATCCCACCGTTTTCCAGTCAGCATCTGGAACATGGTTAAATGGCTATTGGCTCGTTTTTGGCTTCAGTTTAGTTTGGTTGTTTGTTCTAACTCTAAATCCCAGTAGTTAGCGTTGCATTTACTGTACTTAAACAATTGTTAACACAAGAATGTTCTGATGCTCATTCTGAACACCACTAAAACCAAACCTAAATAATCTTTTACATCTTGTTTTTTATTTTGCTCCAGGTCCGATTCCTACGACAGCTATTCCAGTAGAAGTCGGAGCGTGAGCAGGAGACGAGGGCGCAGGCGAAGCGAGAGCTACAGGAGCTCTGAGCGCCGCTCACGGTAAGACAGCAGGGAAGCAGATCTCTATTCAACCTTTTTCAGATTAATTATATCTTCTTAGACATTCTCTCTTCATGTTTTGGATAAAATATTCACAATTGATTTATTGATTAGGCTATTTTCTATGCCAATGCTTCCCGATGAAATAAAGGCGTCTGCATCCTTGTGATCGTCTCTCTTGACAACTAAAAGCTGAACTGTTTCGTTGTGATCCGTCCGCTTCAGGTCGTCCCGCTCTTCAAGTCGCAGTTCTTCCAGGCACAGGAGTCACAGCCGCAGCAGTCGCTACAGCTGAGAGGGGACACACCGACGACCTGCTCTCATGGAGGGTTCTTCATGTTTTTATACTGTGCTAAGTTTCATTATGTGAGATGAAGGGATGATCATTATGGTAATGAATGTGAATATATCTAGACAGCAGTCGGTAGAGCATCTAGTCACTCTGCTGAAACTTTACATGCTTGCTATGAGAGAGGAGTCGAAAATAATTAACATTGTCGTATATTTATGTGTTCTTTAACATTTTCTTCTCATAAGCTAAATGGTGCAATTGTTAATCTCTTTAGAAAAAACCTTTTAATGTGTTTGAGCAGGACAAAGGTTACTTTTTTGAGGTGAGGTAAAATCTGTCTGACTTAAAAGTCTTTGTTATAATTAGTTGTCTCTGAATGAACAGATGAATGTAGAAGCTGTACCTAAAGTATATTATCTC
Source organism: Poecilia latipinna (assembly GCF_001443285.1). Taxonomy (NCBI): domain Eukaryota; kingdom Metazoa; phylum Chordata; class Actinopteri; order Cyprinodontiformes; family Poeciliidae; genus Poecilia; species Poecilia latipinna. The sequence goes on along the minus strand of NW_015112687.1, from coordinate 62,872 downwards.
TGACTTTTGTTTTTAATGACTTTTATTAAATATCACCACTCTTTGAACTTCTGTTTCTTTATTTTGGCACCTAACAATGTTTTGACTTGACATTTAGTGTGCTTCCTATAGTATTGAGTGAGCTCATAGGCTTCTGTCAGTTGCAGTGCCTCAGTTTGATCTGCAGGGGGCAGGTTTCCATGCCTGAGTGAAGACGGGATCAAATCAGCTTTAGATCTGTTTATTATTCATTATCAGAAATGGCGGGGAAAAAGTAAACAACCTTTATATTTTTATACTTAACTATATATAATATGTCTGATATGTGGAGGTGATTTTATTTTTACATAAATTTTACTATATTATTTCAAGTACACAAGAATATTTAAGGTTTAGAAAGTTATAAAAAACTGGTTTAAGTAGAAAATGTATTGCAGTTCTTCAACAAGATGATTAAATATATTTTTTTAATCTTAGGTCTAATGCCCAATATGCTTTTGAAACAAACATAACATTCTGTAATATTGTGAGGTTAAACTGAATAACTTAATATATTAAATAGTAGAAATACATGAGCAATTCAAATATATATAAAAATATTAAAATCCTGTTAACCGTTTTTATATAAAATTAAAACTTTGAGGCTGGATTATGAAAGCAGATAAAAATCTCTCTTTTTACATGCTCACTATTAACTAATAATATTTTAATAAAACAAATCATGTAGTCTGACTTTTCAAAATAGAAAAATGGAATACGTGTCGGTCTTTGAAAACAAATACAACAGAGCTCAGTGGTGACGTGGATGATCAGTTTTTGAAAGCATTTGCTGTGCTTAGCCAATCTGTTTTTATTTAGGTTTATTTAGTGCTACTGGCCTTTACTAAACGGTAAGTAGGGTGGAGAGAGAGTTGGAAGACATGCACCAAATGGCCCAGAACATCAAGGAATGTAGCCTCTGCACATGGTGCGCCTGCTCCAACTGAGCCACAAAGTCTGTTTGTTCTTACTATGAAACTTGCATAACATATATATATATATATATATGTATATATATATATATATATACATACTTTATGTTCTAGTCTACCTAACGTTTTTATCTTTTTAAGAAGATATTAATTCGTCAAAAAAAAGGTTTCCCTTCACATCAACTGCTTGTACCATTTTTGAATTAGATTAGGTGCCACCATAAAGTCACACCAAGGGGTGCAAATGGCCCTCGGACTGCATTCGCACACTCCTGCTGTAAGTCATCAAGTTAAAATAAATAAACACCTGGAATATATCTGTACCTGCATGATTCTACCTGATAATTTTACCTTCTTGAATAAATCTTTTCTATGGATATGCGCATATGCAGGGCGGAAAAACTTGCAGTAAAAGGGCGCTTGTGCTGCAGTTGGACTCCCTGTGACTGCTGCCATGTGGGAAATGAGTGAACTCTTTGACCCCCGCACGTGTCTGCCCGCCACCTGACGTCACACTGTTCCAAGCAGGAGCGCAAAAACACTGGGAAGCGCTCGCACCAGGCTTTGCGCCATACGGCCGCTGCGCGACCTTCGCAGCCCGTCTTTTAAACATCAACCCGGACGGTGGAAGGAAAATGCGCCTGAACGTGAACTTCCTCTTGTCCCTCCGTTTAAAAACAGTACCGTGTCCCTTTAAAAGCGTCTGACAAAAAGCCCATATGATCCCGGAGCTCCAATCACCAATTCCTTCTGCAAAAGCAGTCTCTGCATTTTTGTCTGTCTGAACGCCACAGCTATACTCTTGAGTGGGCGAAAGACACAGAGGAAAGGGCAACAAAAAAAAAAAAAAGAAAAGAAAAAAAAAACTGCAGAAATGTGACAATCTAACGATCGTTTTCATGGCGAGGGGGAAACCGCAGCGAAAGGAGTTATTCTGGGACTCCTTGGAGCCTCGAAGCGCTGGATCAAAATGGTAGGCTGCAGGCTGCATTTTTGTTTATTTTCTGTCCCTTTTCTTCACCTCTGCAAGTTGAGCCACTCAGCGGGCCGATTGAACTTCATCATCGTGACGCCCCGTCAGGTTGTTGTTGTCCGGGTGTTGTGGTGTTTGCAGAGAAGTTTGCAACTTGTGCACACGGCTGGAGTTGGAAATCGAGGCTGCCCCTAAAGAATGCAGCTGCTGCTACGAGAGCTACAGAGATGCGCGGAAGGAGTTAAATTCCTTCATCTCAGGGCGCTTCTGCAACAAACCTCGGGGTCGTGATGGGTGCACATGTTCAGAGGTCGAGGGAAAGTAAAGGAGACACTTGTTTTTTTTTTTTTTTGGACTGAGAAGCACTTGTGCTTGAATGTTGTCAGGAAGAGATGTGTGCACTGAGAATCAGCTGAGCAGAGGAAGAGATGTCACTCCCCATGTTTTCAGAACTTAACCTGGTCGCAGCTTATACGCACAGGTGCATCTCTGTAAATTAGCATGAAAAAGTAAATTTATGAATTGAGAAGCATTTATTTAATTGCTGTTATATTCCTTTTGATTAACCACATCTGAACCAGATGTCAGAAGTATTTTTGCAGGGCTGAGGAGGAAAAGGACTGAACCATTTATTTTTACCAAATGTAAAATTGCTGGTGTTTCTCTTGGCTCTATGGCATGTAGGTTGCTTTATACAGAGACATGTCTACATAATACAAATTTCACTTTTTGAATGTAATTACTGAAAAAGAATGTGCTTTTCATTGATATTTAGATTTATTGATTGGCACCTGTATACAAGTGGTTAAACAGAAATTTCTTTACCTCTTTACAAAAGAAGAGGCCTTTCATCTGCTGCTTGACATGATTAATTTTTACTACTTTACAACTGCTGTTTCTGTGAAGAAGTATTGAAACAGCAAGTTGCTGCACACTGCCAGACAGCTTTCCGAAAGGTCTGGAGTATGAACTGGAGCTAATGCCATTGACTTACTTACCGTATTTTCCACACTGTAAGGCACACCTAAACACCTTCAATTTCCTCAAAAGCCGACAGTGCGCCTTATAATCCGGTGCGCCTTATATATGGATCAATGTTGCGCCACAACAGGTCTAGCAACTACAGTAAGCAGCCGCCGATATCATTTTCGCCCCTAGAAGAAGAAGCGCGCGGTGCATGCTGGGATAGTTGTCAGAACGCTGGTTTGTTAATAAAGTTCGACTGACCTATCCTGATTCTATCTAGAATCAGGTCGTCTGCAGGTCATTTAGCACCACGTTCTCCACGAACATGCTGTGCGCGACCGGAGAGGGGTAACCATCGTCTGGCCACGCCCCGGCCCAGTCGCGGAAGGCTCTCCTCGCCGACCAGAGTCGGACTGTTTTGTTGACATTCTACATGTCAACAAAGTGGCTTTAGACATTCATCCGGGGTGCTTAGGGGGGCATACTTTTTAGGTACCTAAAAGGCATACTTGTGCATATGTATTAATTTGTTTTATTTTGTGACCAGGTTGCTGCTTGGTGCAGACTTCTGCACAGGTCCTTCTTAAAAATTAGATCTGGATCTCAACGGGGTTCACCTGGTTAAATAAAGGAAATAAAAAAACAAAGGCATACTTTACTAGCCTAAAATTTAACCAGAGATGTAATTTAAAACATACTGAAATTAATAAATTAAAGTAGTGTTAAGTGAATTTTTTAAAAAAATCTATTTTTCTATATTCTGTATTTTAAAATATACACAATCTTTGACAGATATTTTAAACATCTTTTAAATATGCACTTGAGTAAGTGTATATTTACACGTGGGCAAATACATATTTTGTTCACTTAAAGTATACTTTTATTTAATATATATTTTTAAGAGTGTATTTTGGTACAATTATGTTTAAAGTTATAATTTCAAAATTGGTCCAAGTATACTTTTAGTATACTTCATATATATTTATAGGTAGTACACTTAATAGCCTACTTGGTATACTTAAAATGTACTTTCACAACTGTAAGTATGTTTGAAATATAATAATATTTTTTCACTTGGGAATCTTAAAATCTATTCGATAAAAGACAGTGTAAAGAGGCCAACGTAGGCCTTATATGGTCATGCTTCCTGGTTCCTGTAATAAGCCGTGCTGCTGCGTTCTGGATCATTTGAAGTCGCTGCATCTGTGATTTATCCATGCCTTTATATATTGAATTGCAATAATCCAAACGAGTTGTAATGAAGGCATGGATAAGTCCTTCAAAGTCCTTGAAACAAAACTAAGATTTAACTTTTGCTAAAATCCGCAGGTGATAAAAACCTGAATTAATGACAGAGCTAACTTGTTTATATAGCTTTAAAGAGCTATCAAAAGTGAAACCAAGATTCCTAGCAGAGGTCTGACAAAACCAAGCTAAAGAACCAAGAATCAGATCTGGATTTGTAGTCTGAAGTCTGTGACCAAATAATATAACTTGAGTTTTACTCTGATTAAGGTAAAGAGAGTTTTGTTCCATCCAAAATTTGACTTCAGCTAAACAATCTATCAATAGCTGAAGAGATTCATTTTTACCATCTTGTAGTTTAAGGGGCAAAGCTTTTCTTCGTCTCTCTAACATCTTTATCCTTCCCCCTCTTCCGTGTTTTGTTTTATGCCCCGGAGTGTTTTTTTCTGCCGCCCCATCTTTAGCTCCCTGTTGTCGAGTGCACTACAATTCAAATTTAAAAGAAAGAAAACGCGCCTCGGCTCGTTCTCGAAGGGAGAACCAAGCTACCTGTATGGCTGGCAGAAGGGGAGGGGCGCCTAATCATTGCTATTCCTCTGTTATTGATCATCTCTTCTTCTTCTCTTCTACTATGATTGATCATTTCATACACAGAACAGCTGTTAAGTACATAAAATGCTGACGAGAAAAAAAAAAAAACTTCCTCTCATCGTTTTTTTGCGCCCCCTCTAGTGCAGCGCCCCTATGCGTTGCATGCAGTGCATACCCACTTTTTGCGCCACTGAACAAGTGCTATAAATACTATCAATATAAACAAGCGCACAGGAAAGAGCGTGGCTGCTCCGGAGTCTGATAGTAAAGCCAACAGTCCGCTCTGGCTCCGGGGTCATTTCAGGATGCCTCAGTAGGAAAGCATGTGGAGCTGGATGCAGCGGTGGAGTAATCCCAGCGCGCGTTCACATCTGGAGGCTTGGGTTAATATCTGGGTCAGGTCAGCCAGGTCAGCCCTGGTGCTCACTGGGTGGCTTCTGCC
>NW_015112687.1:0-54914 GCF_001443285.1 Poecilia latipinna | reverse complement strand
CTATTCCTCTGTTATTGATCATCTCTTCTTCTTCTCTTCTACTATGATTGATCATTTCATACACAGAACAGCTGTTAAGTACATAAAATGCTGACGAGAAAAAAAAAAAAAACTTCCTCTCATCGTTTTTTTGCGCCCCCTCTAGTGCAGCGCCCCTATGCGTTGCATGCAGTGCATACCCACTTTTTGCGCCACTGAACAAGTGCTATAAATACTATCAATATAAACAAGCGCACAGGAAAGAGCGTGGCTGCTCCGGAGTCTGATAGTAAAGCCAACAGTCCGCTCTGGCTCCGGGGTCATTTCAGGATGCCTCAGTAGGAAAGCATGTGGAGCTGGATGCAGCGGTGGAGTAATCCCAGCGCGCGTTCACATCTGGAGGCTTGGGTTAATATCTGGGTCAGGTCAGCCAGGTCAGCCCTGGTGCTCACTGGGTGGCTTCTGCCAGGAGCTGAAAGGAACGGGGAGTTTGCTTATTGCTCTGTTATTTTTTTCTTCTTCTCTTTTTCTGTTGGAAAGACATGAGAGAGAAACCGCAGCGTGGTTGGTGTGAGTACGGTGAATGTTATCCCTCGCTGATTTAAAGATAGTTTATCTCTGATTGTTTTTGGTCCTAGATAAATGCTCCAAGTACTTTATGTACTTCAAACAGGGGGTCGGTTTCATGTAAAGTCCCTGTTTCTCATTAGCCATATGTTACATAACTAATGGTTGAATTACATGAGACCACGGAGGCTCTCAAACCAAACCAGATGGAGATGAGGACTCAAGGAGAGGCAAATAGAAACAGTAAGTGATGACAGAAAGAGGTACATCATACAATATTGTAGAAATATGCAAAGTTCAAATTGAAAAAACGAGCTGCCACGGAGCCTTCGCAGAAAACAAAACAGGCATAAAATAACAGAAAACAGAATTTCAGAGGAATATTGAATGTGTGCAAATTGTTCTAAAACACAAACTTGCAACTTCACGACCCCTAAGTTTGACAAACCTGTCAGATTTTTTCTCATTTGTTTTATTTTACACTAACATCATGAATTTTGACATAATTTCTCCACGAAAGGAAAAAAATCGGAGCTCTTAAAGCCGTTTTTTTTTTCTTTTTTTCTCCCCCTCATGACTGTACTTGCCCGTGTGTGTTAATCAGTCCGTGTTCTCGTAGATTGTGATTGCCAAGTGTTAAACATCAGCACACGGAGCATGTGCAGGCATGGTAAATACACACGCCGTCTCTTTGGCTTTCATTTAACGGCCCCTAATGTTACTTTAATAAGCACAACATGTGAAATTAAGTACACCTCAAATATTCGTGAAACAACAGGGTGTTCTTTCTTTTTAGTATGATTGTGTTTAGAGCATCAGCCATGTAGGTCGTCTCTTTTAAACAGGCCTGAGCGGCTTTTAACTCCCTGTTCACGGCGCTCCTGCCAAGCCAATGGACTTCTCTGTCTCTGAGTGCAGAGGGATGAAACCAACATCAGTCTTTGTTAAGCCGTTACAGTGCAGCCATTCCTGAGACCTGGCAACAAACGGCAGCAGGCATGCTCTGGTCCGGGTGGGAGATCGGGTTTTCTGAGAAACTCTTACCTCCCTGTAGGTGCTGCAGATTTATGCCCCAGAGATTGTGAGCTGTGGACATCGCTACGCAGACGGCAAGGTCAAACACATAGAGACACACTGAGCTTATGTAAGGGTTCTTTTGTTCATGTTCCATCAAATGACATAAGCTTGTTTTAAGGAGGTTATTTTGTTTTTGGGTTGTTGTTTTTTTACGCTAAGAAAAACACACATTGTTTTTACATGTGACCTTTTTTTTTTCTTAAACTCTTGCCGTCCTGTGAGAGAGGCACGTGTTGGAAGGAGAAAAAAAAAAAGTTACTGATTTTGACTAGAAACGCTGAGCAATTTTTAAATTGTTTTCCTATACTGGGATTTCTTTCTTTTGATATATTCAGAAGAGGAGCATATAAAAATGTCAAAACTGAAGTTAATTTTTTTTGGTGACATGAGAAAGCCATAGTGATCACTGGAAGGGACATCGAAGGATAAAAAAAATAAAAAATTGTGGGATTTGGCATATATTTTACAAGATAATTGACAAAATGATCTAACAGAAAATGCAATGACATGTTAACAGCACGGTTTCCAGGCACCAGAGACGATGCTCCACATGAAAATGTCCTGGATGATGCCATCAGTTGCTATTCCACCCCATTTGCTTTTGCTGCTCCCCTTTAGATCTTTGTCTTGACGCACGACTGGAATGCAGGATGTGATTCTTGCCCATTACAATCATAGGAAGAGATGGTTTGAACTCTTCTCTCTTCATGGATGAAATATTTGGGGTCAAAGTTCAGGAATTTATTGAGCTTTTGAGACGCCAATGAGCTGCTTGCAGTTATGAAAACAGTTTTCATTACATTTATTCTCTTGTTTTTCTAATATTCCTGATTTTTTTTTTTTTTTGTTCTCATTTGCCCTCTAAGAAACTCTCCCATAGCTCAGAAAAGTTAATCCAATTCTTTTTAGCTTAGTGTGTTTGACATTTAAACTTTAGACCGATGCCAAACATAAACCAGTTGAGAATCCACCTGACGTCTGCTTGCGTGAAACAAATACCCTACAAGAAAGCAAATGGATTCAGAGAGCTCTTGTTTTCTGATTACAAGAAAACAAGAGAGCTGTGCAGTGAAGGAATGGAAAGCATAATCCATTCGCAAAGCCAAGCTAACAGTTCTTGTGAAACAAAAACACAGACTGTTCCCCGGCAGCTAAATTTGAAATCAAAAAACTGGTCGAAACAAATTGAGAAGCCTGCGCAAGATAAACATAACAAAAAAGAAAATACTGTAGAGAAAGCAACGATTGGATTGAAGTGGTATTCACCAATGAATTACAAACCTAGACTGAAGCCACAACACGATGCTGGAGATTTGGTCTAATACTGTTACTAGTCATGGTTCTGATGCTGACGTCTGCTGTCTTAACTGATGATTCAAATTATTTATTGATCTGGATTTGACTGACACAACTTTATGGCAAATATTGCACTTGGCTTTTCTGTTGGCGTCATCAAAAATAATCAACCCATCAATCACTTGGATTGATTATTTGTAAAAAAAAATATATCTTTCTTCTTCTGCCTTTCCATGTGAACAACAGAACTTGTGTGTTATGTAACGTATCTATTTTAAATAACAGCTTAGAATGTAAATCTGAGTAACTGAGAAAACAGAGCATTTTTTAATCTGGCACCATGAATTTGCTTTTTGCTCACTGGCTGTTGCTTTAGAAAGCCGATGCTCTTATTTTTTTTCTTCTCTGTCCTTTCTGACCTTCTCATGAAGTATGTCAGCGGAATCCAGACTTGCACACAGATATTGCTCTGATGAGATGCTTTTCATTTCAAGATATGAAACAGATGATGAATATATTACAAAATGTCACAGCTGATGTCCGTTAGGACCGCCTGCGCTCTATGTCTTCCGCAATTTTCTGTGATAACCATCTTTAATGGTAGATATTCACATCTTGTGTGATTTGAGTTTTTAAAAAAGGTTTTGAGTCAGGCTTGATTTTTGTTCACAGCGACTATTCATATAGTGCCTTGCAAAAATATTCAAGTTACAACAAACTTCTGTATTTTACTTGGATTTTATGATATAGACCAACTCAATCCCAGTTAGACGGAAGAAAAACCATTTGTTGAAATGGTGCAGTCAAAGTCTAGACCTAATACCAATCGAGAATCTGAGGCAAGACTTGAAAATTAATATTTAACCCTTGTGTGTGCAAGGACTGAGGCAACTGATACAAGTGATATGGGTGTGGGGTCGGTTGGACCCCATTTGTAAACACAAGGGTTAAGGACACTCTTCATCCACTCTGACTGAGTATGACTTGCCATTACGCGAATTTGGTAAAAATGGGCAAAACTTATAAAGTCATTTCAAAGACTTGCAGCACTGAAATGTGCAAGAAATAATATATTTTTCCTGTTTTTCCTTTTCATTTATTGTACTTAATCTTGCACCAGTTTGCAAAAAATCCAATAAAAGACTTTGAGGTTTGTACTGTAACGTGTCAAACTGTGATGGGATAATGAATGCCTCTGCAAAGCACTTTTACGTGTTTGGAAACGTACATTAATCCCGGCAGGTTTTTGCCGTCCTTGTTTGCTGTTGTAAGTGTGTGCTTTGCAAGTGGGTGTGTCGAGCAGGCTGCAGTGTGCTGGTTTTGGGAACAGTGTGTTATAACTCCAGCAGGGCAGTGTTGTGTGAGGCATTGTGGCGTGTGGAAGAGATGCCAGGCTGCACCACGGGCCCCTCTCTCTTGGCCAGGTTTCCTGACTCAGCGCTTCCTATACCAGATCACTGGCCCAGACACAAGCTTCCTGGCAGAGCACCAGTGTGGACGCTCCTGTCCCGGTGCGCCATTCTCTAGCCCTTCCCGGCCTGCGTGCGGCTCCTTTTGCTCGTCCAGCTCGCTCATCATCTCAGCCGCCTGTTGATGCCTCCTTGCAACACTTGCTCGCACACGCCGTCCTCGGCTTCACCCGACAGCCTTCGGTTTGTTCAAAAGACACGCGTCCCCTGCGGCCAAACCTGTCCCACACATGCTGTCAAATGTTTCCATCGTGGATGTTGTCCAACATGCTGCTCCTGCTGGGTTCTTGTCCCCATTTTTGCTTGTGTTCCCCCAATTTCATGCTCGGCTAAATTCGTATCACAGCTAGACTGGCTTGTCACCTGTGGTTGTATTAACATATAGATGGAAACGGGTTTTGAATCCAACAGTGTGAGGTGGTGGTGGAGCCCCAACAAGGCGAGACTTGGCCGAGTCCAAATCTCCAGAACAGGATGGAGCAAAAACACGCAGTGGGGAGTGATGGGAGATTGAATGTCAGGGATTGGCGCAGCAGGAATGCTGATAATATTGTCTTTATTAATTGCAGCCAGCGGTGAGTAATGTGGTTAGACAAGTAAAATATTTGAATAGACTGAAGGGTGTAAAATAATTAGCTCAAGTGGAGGAGAAGGGAAAAACCAGCAGCAAGTGGTGAAGTTTTTTTGTGTGTGTGTGTGTGTGTGTGTGTGTGTGTGTCCTTTATCTGATATGATTCTTCATTTCACCAGAAATGCTCTAATTTCATGTGCTTTAGCATCTTAGCTAATGAGTTTGGTGATTAAAACTATTGTTTAGGTGTTTAAAGAAAAGGATAAAATTCTGAATTTCCTGGTCAGTTTTATTGCATTCATAAAAAGAAAAGGGTCTGGCTCTCCGTGAGGTCCTAACAGTATGATTATCTTCACTAAAGCACTTTGTTGTCATGGTATCAACACAAGTATTTAAGATTATCCATTTGAAAACACTTTCCAGTGTCCATTGTAAAACTAAAACGGCTGTTAGAGATTTTTTGGTATTATCATTTTCTTATTACTTTAGTTCATATTCAGTCTAATGTTAATCAACATTCAGTCTAGAGATCATTGTGATTTTCAATTTTAAGTGTTCTCTTCCTTCTGTGTGTATAAACTGACCTGGAGGCCACATCTGCCTGTTCGTCTTCATGTGAAACAGTTAACTGTGTGTTTCCCAGACCTTAAATTATGTTTCTACAGGTGCCTCCTTATCAACCGGAATACTCCCTACCTTAGAAACTGCCTGTGTGCAGTAATATTTTGTCTCTGCTGTCTTCCTTACCTATCCTCCCTCTTTATGCTTGATAATAAAAGACAAGCTGTAACCTTGTCTTAGGACAAGGTCTTTAGGACGCTCAGTGAACGGCTTGTAGGAGCAGTTTGCTGAGTCTTCTCCTTTTGCAAAAGCTTGGTCAGAAAACTCATATACGTTGTCTGTGGTTCTTTTATGTAGGTTAAAGAAAAATACCTACATAATAAAGTCCTGAGAAAAAGAAACTTTTTTTGGAATCGTTTTCCGAAGTACACGCAAATGCTGAAAACATTAAGAGTCCTTCGCAAACTAACTAAGTTTCCATCCTCACCACTCTTGTTTAGCCTTGGTCCAAACCAGACAGCAGCTGAGGAGCGAGGCATGAATCAGAGTTCACATCTTTAAGCATTCAGGTCTACAACAGTCAGCAAGCAAGGAGCTGCTCCGATGAGCACACAGAGGACGCCGCATCAGTCATTACTCTGATGGCTTTTTAATGACTGTCTGATTGGACTCCATCATGAATGACGTGCCCTTGCCCCCTTTTGTTTGCTTTGTGATCCACTTCCTTCCAAGTTGAAGCACTCTGATGCAACGGCGAGCGCCCAAACTCGCTGCTGTAAATTACTATCGGAGAGTTTGCAGCCAGAGCCGTCATGGTTCCGTTCTGAAATCCCCTCGTGATGACTAAGGGATATTCGTCTGTGTGCGTAGAGGCGGGCACTGCTCCCCTGCCATCTCTGTGTACCACCGAGCGAGATGAGGCCTGACACGATGCCCGCTCTCCTTCCTCTGGGTGTCAGTCATGTCAGGCCGTGCAGCGCGTTCCCTCCGCCGGAGAGCGCGCTGCTAGTAGGGCTGCTGAGTGCGCTCTTTGAAGGGCTCTCTGGGTCAAAGCGGCGTGTAACGTCAGCCTTCCTTATTCGTGGAATACATGTCTGCATTTTGCTGGTTGGAGGTATTTGTGAATGTGCAGGATGGTTTATCGAGCTTCCTGAGGATTTGAGGAGGTCAGTTTGAGTTGAGTTGCGCTGCAAATTGATTGCAGTTTGAAAGACTTTGTCTGTGGGCTCTGTAAAGATGTGAAAGCACAACACTTATTTTTAACCCATGACGTTCCTGTTAAAATGTCATTATAACCCCCAACAACCTGACAACAATCTCATAAAACTACAGCTGCAACAATTTTGAAGTCGACACTTTGAGCCCTATTTTCCCTGCACTTTATTTAGCATTTAGCATTACCAACTGGAAATCCATAAAAGAGATTAGCTATTTGTATGGTTTACACAGTACTAACTCCAATCAGGAGTCTCTGTATTTATTCCCTAGAAGTTGCATCTTTACTTCAGTTTAGATTTCTAAAACATAGTCATCTTTTTCACATTAAAAACTCAAAAGATCAAACAAGGCCACCATGCTGAGACTTCCTGTTTTCTGCTCAAGTCTCACTCTCCAAATAGCAGCCTGAATGAACCGCATGTATGCGTATGCAGAAAATAGAGTTTAAACAACTTCTTGGAACCTTTCATGTTTCGGCTGACTTCATCTTTACAACTTACTTTGGAATGTGTGAAACTTGCGCCTGTCTCGCACATATGCACTCTAACGTGTGTGTGTTTGTAAAATGCATTACAGTGTGGTCAGCTCTTCAGCGTTTTGCATATTCTAGCCCATTTGATATTAGTAAATTTAAGGTCTATAAAATGGTCTGTGAAACTGTATGAAAGTTGCCAAAAAGCTGGGAACTATTTGCAGCTTTTTCAATTATTTTCTAAAAACACGTACTGTGCGAACATAGAAATAAACAGATTTAACACTTAGCTCATTCTGGCGCTGCATTCACTTACACTTGGACATTTGATATGTACCCATTTAATCACAATAGTGCCATATGTGTTTGGATTCCACAGTGCATTAAAGTCCCAGCCCTAATTTACAAACATTTTTAACCTTCTGAACATTGATAATGTGTGTTTTTATTTTTCTTTAAATTGTGATCATGTCAAATTATGAATCCTAAAGGTACTGTGCTTAAGGCAGTTTTATGCAAAATTATATTTGATTGACCATCTAGTATTTCACATGTAATTTGAAACCGCATATAGAGCTTTTGAGTAAAGATCACACTGAGGTGGGTTCTGTTTGAAGAGGCAGAGTTCAGTTGGTATAGTGTGTGTGTAAGTGTGTGCAGGCAGAGAAAGCTTTAACCCCCTGCAATGCCTTACCTCAGAGATTTCCTCCTGCCTGAGTACAACCTGCCCTCCCTCGCACTATTGATGCGTTCATGATTCTGACATTGGAACTTTGCTAATGGCTCAGTCTGTTTAACGGTCAGCAAGCACATGAGATAGACTGGCTGGATGTTGCTTGTTTGTTATATAGTTTGTGCGGGAATAAGATGTTAAAACGAATAATTCATAAAGATTAAGGTTCTATCTGTTAAACGGCAACAGCAGAGACCTCACACAGTCTGTTGTTTGGATTTGGACCCCAGAGTTGGAGTCGTAAATCCACCTGGGCCCAGAGCTGGACTGGGCCCAACAAACGGCCCTGGCACTTTTGGCCACGGTGGCCCACCATGATTATTTATACAACACGTGAAGGCACACCACATATCAGACTATATATGTGCAGATTGTGTTGTTTGAAAGGTTAAAATAAAGTATAGCAGCCTGCAAGGAAAATAGTAGTCATGTAAAAAAAATAAAAATAAAAAAAAGAGGATACTAACACAACTCAGTATTATTTGTGTGCTGTTCCAGACACAGAAATAATTGAACCTCGAGATTTAAGATTGTTAGACACTTTTGGTATGATTATGCTCCTATGCGTTGGAGGCTGTTTGGTTGTAAAATCTGAAGATAAAAGAACTATAGCAAATCGCCATTGGTGGCGCTCTTGTTGTGTACAAGAGAGGTGAGCCAAACCATGAAAAGAAGAAGATGTGTTCCCCGTTGGAAAATAAACGTTGCCATGTGCTACTTCCAGTTATCTGCTTGAATATTATTTTTATTTGACCTGGTGTATCATACACAACAATTAGAAAACAAAAGCTATGAAGGTAATTCTCTCTCACACACAAATGGCAGACAACTCCTCAAACTAATATTACTGTGACTGAACAAAATAACTTGTATTTTCTATGTTAAGCATTTCAACTCTTGCGCTACAATTTCCCCAGATAATAGTGAAAATGTGTGTCGAATCTGTTTTTAGAATTTTTAAAATTGAATTAATTCTAACTTTTTAGCTTCCATCTTTTTCTTAGTTTTTCACATTTTCTCTTTTAATTTACTATTATTACTGCTATTAGGTTAGCTCAAATGACAAAATCTGACAAGTTTGGTCAAAGGAGAGGGGAGTGGCTGAGAGATTTCACTAGGTTAGCTCAATGTCCTTCAAGAAAATAAACCAATCCGCTGTAATGACTGACAAAAATTGCTTATGATATGCTTTTATGGTTAAAATATGGAGGCCCCCGGCCAGTCCATTCCCGCTGCGCCAGGTGACCAGTCCACCCCTGCCTGAGCCCCCTGGTGTAAGGTGTGGGAGAAAAGTGGCCTTCCCAGTAGTGAAATTAGCAAGAGGAGCTTCATCCTCACACTCTGGATCGGGTCCAGTCGAGCCGAGACCGTGCCAGAGTCAAACCATCAATCCTGGCTTGGCTGATCCAGGAGAGGTTTTCACATGGTTCTTTTAATCACTTTGACTGACACGCTCACTGTGGGTTCTTCTTGCACTTTGGTGTCAAAGTAACATCTGAAGGTAATGAGTGCAGCAGTAAATTAACTACAACATGATAAGTTCTCTCTCTTTTTTTCTTTTTTTGCCCTCTCTTTAAGTAATGCAGGCTCCACTCAGGCAGAGCTGTAATTTTGTGCATCATCCATCACAGCTGCAACCCAACTGGATTAAACATGAAGTGCCAGAAGAGTCAGAAACTTAGGCTTTCAATCAAAGGAGTCTTGTCATATCTTATGCACTTCATTAGCTTTCTGAAATCGTTTTTTTTCCTCTATAATCTGGCTAGATTTGACAAGTGGCACGTGCCTGCATGAAGTGCTTTGACCTTGAATGTTGCAGCTGCTAAACAAAAGGCTTGAAATGAATTTAAAGGACTTCTGCCTGTCGGTGGTTAAATTTATTAGACTGCAGAGCTTCTGTTTTTCTAATTAGTAAGTTATTTCAATTTGAAAATATGCACGACAGCACATGCGTGCAAACATCTATGTCAGTGCATTGACTTCATAATCTTAGTTAACTTCATCTGCAGTTTTTTTTTCCATACAGATTTATGACTAATGTCTGAAAATATCTTAAATTCAGGCCTCTGTCATAAAAAAAAAAAATCCTGTTTTTCTCACAAATTTGCACATTTTTGACTTCAGAGAATAATATCCAAGTTTTTTCTTATGGAAATCCTTTCAAAATTTCTGAAAATTTGACAGACATTTGCTGTGGTATTAAAGTAGTCCATGGCCAAATATTCTTTTTTTGGCTTGTTTTTTCTTTTCTCTACAAAGTATTTGATTGTTGGCAGAGGATCGAGATACACAACGTTTTTGACACAAAGCAGATTACCAGCCCTAGTTCCTCAAAACCTTTGAATGCATAAAGTGCAGGAAAATGCTAAGCTTCTAGCTTGTGTTGCTCCTAGTTGTTGGCAACAATTCGAATCCTTATTTTCCAATTTGCGACTAGAAAAAGAAAGCTGAATGCAGTGACGTTTACTGATCAGAGCTCAGATTTCCAAGGAAATGAACTAAAAATCTGTTCCTAAAATATCTGGCAAGATATTTTAGGAACAGACGTCCACTCTGCTAGTCCATAAGGGACTTCCAGGTTCATCCTGTCCAACCTTCACAGACCAAGATTAAACAAAAACACCTGGTGAGATGCGATTGCATCTGAAATGAAGTTGGTGTGAATGTGTCCTCATGTCAGCATGCTCTCAACAGCTCGAGCATCATGATGCAGAGACGAGCGTGTCGAGCCCTTAGCAAGTCAGAGATTAAGCATTTGTAACCTTTTCATTGCTTTTAAAGATGATTTCATATTCAGGATTTCTTTGCCATACAACAAACTCTCCCTTTTACCAAATCACATCCAGAGGATTAAAATGTTCTGCATCAAAGTGAAGAATGATTTTATGGGATTTAACTGCATCAGCTTTGAAAGCTGCTTTGTGAAACGGGCCCTTTGAGGCCCCTATGCAGTGCAGGGGGATCCTGTCACATTGCTGTCTTGGACCAGTGATGAAATAATCTGCGATTAAACTGTGAGTGCGATGCTTTGATTGAAGCCAGTTTAATTGCCGCCCTGTGTCGTCAAAATGGGTAATCTTCGTTACTGTGAGTTTGTCTCAGGTCGGGCCACATATGAATAATGCAGAGCGAGGCATCTGACTGAGAGGCTGGTTAAAGGAGGCGCTCCTCTGATGTTGGCAAACAAGCTTTCTCTCTCTCTCTGACATTTCCGAGGGAAGCAGGAGGAGAGAGAAGAGGGAGATCATGGAAGTTGGATTAGAGTTCATGCTCAGTTTGTTTGGTTACAGTACGATGAGATGTGATTGTTGTTTCCTGCTGAATTAGGCTCTTATAAAGCGTCCGTCTGTTTGAAACTAAGTTCATTATAAATTTACCAAAATCCCTCTGTCAATCAGGAACCTCCTGATTATCACTCGGACCATCTGTGTTTGAATGTTTTTGTTGCAAACAAGAAGCACTGCAGCGATTTTTTTGTTGTTGTTGTTTGTTTATGGATGAATCTGTGATGGAATCCTTTAGTTTTATTTTTTTGTAGATCTGTGAGCTGGTATGTATGTTTGTATGTCTGTGCTGATTATTTGTTTTCATTGCTGACCTTCTGACACTAAAACTGATCCTAAGTCTGACTTGAGTTACACGTTGGATAACGCTAGCCTGAACTTGACACATTTAAATACACTTGGTTCACACGTTATTTTTTCTAAAACTAATAATTCCTTTTTGTAATTTTGACATTACGGTGCATGGCTATTGTATTTTATTTTTTTTTTTTTAGATTTTTTTCTATCATGACTTGCTCTTCTACATAGTGACAGATTAAAGTTCAAGTCTTTGTTCTCAGGTTACTTTGCTTCTTTTCCCTATTTACTTTTGGATGAAATATGAGGAGACCTTTCTAAAGGTTTCTTTTTAATTTTTGATAACTTTTTGCCGCTTTGGTTCCACTTCTCATTGTGGTGTTTGTTTCCTATGACATGAGAGGTTACCTTCTCTGATTGGAGTGAAATAACCCCTTTTCCACACAATAGGTTGTGAACAGTTTTGTGTTGAATTTTAAATTCATTTTGTATAAATCAAGTTGACTGACTTATGAAAAGACTTGTAAGGTGATGTGAATAAAAAGCACTCAAAATCTGAATCTGTTGGACCAGAGTCGGATTATTATATTAAACAAACAAAAATAGAAATATTTTGGATTAAAATTTTCTCGTTTTTTGGACTGACAAAAAATGGGTGGCACCTTCCTTTCCCAATTTTGTTATTCCAATCCAGGCCTTCAGCTTGGCTGCTTTGGTTTAAATCCCTGAAGATGGACCAGGTCATTATTGACCTCGGCGGGAAACTTCCACTTTAAAATTTACAACTGTGGCATTTTGCCCTCAGGCAATGTCTGAAGCTTTGTGCTGAGAGAGATATCCCAATCTTTGTTCCTCTCATTCTGAGTTCAATTTAGCAGCTCAGAACTATGAATAAATCTAAAACTACATAATTGAATTCCTCGAACGGAGCGGATTCTCAAGGTTGGGAGAGAATGCAAATCTGTTTCTCAGCCTGAACAATGACAACGAAGCATCATAAATCCTAAAGAGGAAAATATGTGATGAGAAATGGTGCAGAGAACAGAAAACGGTGCATTTCATCCCCATCCAGAATTGAATCTGCCACATAGAAGTGTGTTATTGTTTTAAGTTAATTATCACTATGTCGTGGTAATTTAGCTGGATCATTTACAGCATTTAGTATAAGCAACGTTCGAATCGGCACTTTTAAATTACTCCTTAATTCTAATATCTATTATTTGTTTAGAGGATTAGCAAGTATTTATTCAACAGTGTTTCCCTAATTATTTCTCCTGACATGTTTGGTTGTGTGCATGATTCGTCTTCCCTCGGGGAGTGTGTACCGATTGGGTGTGCTGCTGGAGCCGACTAACAGGAGGAGGAATGGCATTGAATACCAATGCACAGGCCGGTCAGTCCTTGCAGAGAGACCAGACACTGTGTTTTTGTCTGGTGTGTGTGTGTGTGTGGGTTTGGTGGAAGATTGGACATCCCATGTGTGTGCTGCGTTCGTGTGTGAGTGCGCGCGCGGCCGCCTGCGCTCTGTTTGCTTGCTGCTGTGTCCTCAGTCACATCCCGTCTGGATCGAAACCCTGCCCTTCCTGTGCTAAAATAAACCCACCTTGGGACGTCGAGGACCTTGCACAGAGTGCTGATTGTTACACCTTTGATTTCTCTCCGACTTGGGTCACACTCTGCTTGCGGCCCAACACTTTAAAGCACGGACAGAATATTGCAGAATATGCACAGTTTATTTTAACATCATTTATGTAATTACTTGATTTGACTCTTTTGAATCACAGGAATTGACAGAATTTTACTGTTCTTGCTTATTTCCTTTTGTGTCCATGCTTTCCTATCAATATTAGTTTGCACATAATTTATTGCCTGTTGTTTGTAGCTCTTCTGATTTTGTGGTAAACAGGAAAATACCTTAAAAAAAACACACTAAAGGAAAAACTCTAGACAATATAACTTTATTACATACAGCTTTAAAAATCTCCTTTACCTATAAACGGCCCTAATCAGAAAAACTCAATAGCAGAAATATTACACATATGAGGTGGTGAAGTTTTAAAAATTAATGAATTAATTGTGTGTGGTTCAGTTTGCTCAATTATTCTGAGCAATTCGTCTATGGGAAATTTAAGCTAAATTATGAGACACCAGCTCACTAACAGGCTTGTTTTTGGCAGCACGAGGTGCACCGAGAGACTCTAAGCCATGCAGAAACATCCTAGGACCTTCTTACTTCAAGGCAACAATTGTAACCACTTCCACTTCTTAAACAACCTTTAATTTAATTGAGTAAGTTGAAATGGGCAAAAGCCTAAATCACGCAAGACACTGATCCTTAAAGAACAGAGCTGGGGATTTATAGTTTTGTCTTTTTATTTTCTGTCACATAAATTCCTTTTATGTGAATTTTGAAGAACTCTTTGTCTCTGTTCTGGTTTCAGCTCATAGTGGAGAAGACCACAGACTTCCCCACTGCTGAGTTCTCTCTGGTGGAGGATGTGGCTCTGCACTTCACCTGTTTGATGGACAGGCTGAATGAGCAGCGCCTCTTCCAGCCTGACCTCTGTGACGTGGACATCGTGTTGGTGCGCCAGCGCAGCACCTTTCCTGCACACAAGGGAGTGCTGGCGGCCTACAGCCCCTTCTTCCACTCTCTTTTCGCCCAAAGCAAACAGTTGCGGCGTGTGGATCTGTCCCTGGACGCCCTGACCTCTCAGGGCCTCCAGCAGATTCTCAACTTCATTTACACCTCCAAGCTGCTGGTGAGCAGCAGCACCGTCCGTGACGTGCTGAACGCTGCCACAGTGCTTCAGATGAGCGACATCGCGGCGTCCTGTCGAGATCTCCTCAGCAGCCACTCGCTGAGAGCCACCTGCAGAGAGATGGCCAATCAGGAAGGGTTCGACCCAGCTGAGATGCCTCCCTGCCAGCTGTACCGGGAGATCAAACAGGAGTCCGAGCTCGGCAGGGTCTACACGAGAGAAGGCAGCAGCCCGTTCTCCGTCAGAGTGGAGGAGGTGGGAAAGATGGTTGCCCAGACAAAGCAGTACTATCAGAAAGAGGAGGGGCCGGGAGGCGGGGCCAGCACGGGTGTGGCCTCTCTGTGTAAAGTGGAGGGCGACGGAGAGGAGTCGAAACCAGCGGACAGTCACACCTCCTTCAACAGAGATCAGATCATCGTCGAAGTCAACCTCAACAACCAGACCCTGAACGTCTCGAAGGGATCCGATGGGAAATCTTCCACAATCACAGAACCCATGTTTGGCCGTTGTCATGAAAACGAGAGAGACTCTGAGGGTGACGAGGACGATGAGATGGAGAATGGTGACGGACGTGAAGAGGAGGGCGACGACGATCTAAAGAGGACAGACATACTGGGGCATACCAGTGGAGAGGAAGATGAGGAGGACGAGGAGGAGGAGGAAGAGGAGGAGAACACCTTAAACATTCCTGGACTGGAGCAGCCAGTCGTAATGGATCGACCTCGCCGGGGAACCAGAGCCTTAGCCGTGGTGGGCGCCACTGCCATGCGTCAGACGCTCGCAGAGGCCACCCTGACCAACCAGCGACAGGGCGGGAAGAAGGCACTGGATGCAGAGGGCCTAGGTCAGAAGGTCAGGCTGGAGGAGAAGCAACACTTCCCATGTAAAAAATGCCCTCGCATCTTCAACAACCGCTGGTACCTGGAGAAGCACATGAACGTCACGCACAACCGCATGCAGATCTGCAACAACTGTGGGAAGCGCTTCCTGTTGGAGAGTGAGCTGCTGCTGCACCAACAGACGGACTGTGAGCGGAGCATCCAGGTAGGAACCATTCACGCTCTCACCTTTCAGATTATGGGAAAGTGGAAGGAAAAGCAGAACTGGCTTTCCAAGTTACTTGCAAAATTCTGAAAATGTGGCATTTACTGGTGTTCAGCCATTTGTTCCAGTACTTTGTGCAGCCACCTCTGCTGCCATTACAGTTGCAAGGCTTTCTGTGTTTGATTGAGACAGAGCAATGTTTATTTTTGCAAAAACAGAGAGTGTCTGCGAATGTAAATTTTCAAGAACTTCCGACAAATTCTTGGTTAGACTTTTAACCCCTCAAACATGAACCCAGTAATCACGACATCTCCCCTTCTTTGCTGTGTGCTTTGAAAGTGTGTGACCTGTGGAAAGGCTTTCAAGAAGCTGTGGTCGCTGCACGAGCACAACAAGATTGTCCACGGCTACGCGGAGAAGAAGTTCTCATGCGAGATCTGCGAGAAGAAATTTTACACCATGGCTCACGTCAGGAAGCACATGGTCGGTGAGTGACACTGCCATCTACTATCTCTGTGGGTCACCTCGCTCCCTTGTGTACTTTGGGCTTCCTCCTCTACAGCTTTTTAATTGTTGAGCAGGATTTGTTTTGGGTGTTGCTTTCCTTTTCCACTTTTTCTAAAGGATAAGCATCTTACTTTCCCAGACTGCTTTTGCACATCCATCCAAGAATATCTTGCATATATTTATCCGTTGTTCATACTTACAGTGCCTGTAAAAAGTATTCACTCCTTGGATGTTTTAACAAATCAGTTATGGTTGATGTTTTTGGAAAAAAAAAAGAATTAAAAAACATCCTTCAATGTCAAAGCATAAAACATAACATTCATGCTTGCATAAAAGTCACCCCGTTGAAGTCAGAATTTTATAGATGCACCTTTAGTGCAGAGTCTGTGCATTGGTCTGAGTCAGACTTGCACTTCTGGACGCTGAAGTTTTACTCACTTTTTCCATCCAAAACTGTCTGAGCTCTGTCAAGTGTAGCCACAAATTCTCTATCGGATTGGATGTGTTTTTAATGTTTGTGCATCTCGTTGTTTGTGTAGCCCATACGAAGGACATGCCATTTACCTGTGAGACATGCGGAAAGTCGTTCAAGCGCAGCATGTCCCTGAAGGTCCACTCTCTGCAGCACTCGGGAGAGAAACCCTTCAAGTGTGAGGTTTGAGATCCCTTTTTCAGTGCTGTGGGAGTTTTTAAGAGTTGTAAGAAATGACTATGGTGATGAAATCCAACTTTTCTAGCCTTCCTTAATACAAGAAGGATCCCAGTCATTGCAGCTTTTGCCTTTGTTGCATGTCTGTTGTATTAAAAATCCTATTTTACAGTAGTCCATCAAAAACAGATGTTGGTTTGATTGAGCACTGCCTCCTCCAGAAGTGATTTTTTAAAATTTTTTTTAGAAGATTGATCAAGTGTGTCCACCGTGTGCCATTTCAGAGCTGCAGCGAGCGCTTCCAGTACAAATACCAGCTGCGTTCGCACATGAGCATCCACATCGGACACAAGCAGTTCATGTGTCAGTGGTGCGGAAAGGACTTCAACATGAAGCAATACTTTGACGAGCATATGAAGACGCACACTGGTAAGTCACCTTTTCCACACTTTTAAAGTTTTTATTGTATGTGGAGCTATTTCATAGTTTGGGGAAGAATTACATGTATACTCTTGTCAACAATTGTCAGTTTTTCCCACATTGTATGTATGAAATGACACAATATATCGAAACACGCTTGACAGTAAATACTAATTAGACTCATTGGGCATTTCTTCAAGTCATCTAAGGGTTTAAACCTTAATGCAATGTTTAAGATCCATGACACAGCTGTGGTGTCCTTTATCCTTCAGGAGAGAAGCCGTACATCTGTGAGATCTGTGGGAAGAGCTTCACGAGTCGGCCCAACATGAAGCGCCACCGCCGCACCCACACCGGAGAGAAGCCATACCCCTGCGAGGTGTGCGGTCAGCGCTTCCGCTTCTCCAACATGCTCAAGGCCCACAGGGAGAAGTGCTTTCACGTCACCAACCCCATGGTGGTCCCAAACGGCGGCGACCCCCTCGGCCTCAACCTGCCCCTCGTCTCTCCTGCCGCGGACTCTTCCGGTCCGGCACAGCTGGGAACGCCGGCCTCCGCCGCCACGCCCTCCGCCGCCTCCAGCCCACAGCTCCTCCACAGCACCCAGCTGTCTCTCTCCCTGCTGCACCCCATGGGGGGGCTGGCTGCTGCCTCACATTTACCCCCACCGCCTCCCTTGTTCTCTGCTGGTAGGATGAACTCCAACAACTAACAAAATTTCTGTAGCATTTAAAGCACTTTGTTTGGCATCTCCTTGTTTAAGAGCAGACTCGCAGCGGGAGATTGACATTTACACGGAAGACAAAACTGAAAACATATAAAAAAAAGGCTAAACATAGACCTCGTAACAGACTCCTTCATCTGCATAAATAAGAAATAGTTATTTTTTACTCAGCTGAATACAGTATATAACCTCAAAGTCCTCTCCGACTTCTCCCATCATTTTTACACCACACTTATAAATCCAGAGTTTTGCACAACAAATAGATTGTAACATCCTTTACCAAATAACTGTTACACATGCTGATAAAGGATGAGAGTAAAATATTTTTTGTTCTCTGCCAGGATGTAGCGACCAGTTCCAGTCTGACCCAGCAATAACCAAACGCTCATTTTGACTTTGAACATGTACCTGTTTGTGACGTCACCAATAACCAAACCCTGTAGCTCCCTTGCTATGGATAAGTAATGTAATATAGCATTAATAATCGATCCTGCACCTTACATTTGCCTTCTGTGACATTTAATATGTATTCCTGTTTTTTTTTTTTTTTTCTGGTTGTGGTCATGGCTTCGGTTTCAAAGGACATTAGAGAGGCTACAATGTGTGTAGTGGAGTGAGTGTGTGTGTGTTTTTTTTTTTTTTTGTTTTTTGTTTTGTCTGTGCTGGGGTGATAGAGGGATCTGTGAAGCAGAGACTGGAATTGAGTCTTCAGAACAACAAATTCACACTTGAGCTTCCACAAAGTCAGCAGAAGAAGATATCCACGACTCTTATGTTTGGCTTCCATTAACCATCCCAACTCTCTTACAGGTCTGACTATTTATGTACACTGTCTTGCAAAACCATTCACTCCTCTTGAACCTTTTTTTTTTCTTTTTTTTCACATTTTGTGTTGCAACCACAAATGTTAATATATGTTTTTCGCTTATTTGATACTTCCAACACCAAGTAGCGCGCAAGTGTGACGTAGAATGAAAATGATGCATGGATTTTCTCGGTTTTATTACTTTTACAAAAAGTGTGTTTCCTTACTGAAAGCCTTGTTCAAGCACCTCTGAGTGTGGTTTCAGCTGAAAGTCTTCTTTAGTTTGTCTTCATCAGCTTTTCACCTCTAGAGACGGTAATTTTGTTCGTTTTTCTTTGCAAAAAAGCTCAAGCTCAGTCGGATTGGGAGGAGAGTGTCTGTTAACTTTACATGGCTTCCTCTTTTCACTCTTCAATGAGACCGTATTTTTTGAGTGCAAGACTATTAGTTCTGAGGTCAGCAGAATCCACCACCTGAGTTGTGGCTCTCTGCAGCTCCTCCAGAGCCTTCGCTCTTGGCTGCTTCTCTGATTAATGCTCTCATCGCCTGGTCTGTCAGATTAGTGTCTCAGTAGATTTGTAGATAGTGGTTGTGAAAGCAATCGGTTGCACTGGATTTTATTTAGAGGCGTCAGAGTGAAAGGACCTACATAGAAAAACATGCCACACTTTTCAGATTTTTGCTTGTAAAAAAAAACAAACAAAAAAAAAAAACTGTTTTTGGTCTATCACTATAAATCAGCAATAAAATATGATGCAGTTTGCTGCTATGTTGTGACGATTCATGATAAAGTTCAATACTTCTGCAAGCCACTGTGTATATATAGTCAGAGGTGTAAGACAATGGGCATTTTCTGTCACTGCTAATATACTAGGTCCAAAACCTCATGTACTCAAACAGTATATCCGTGCTTGTATATCAAATTGTAATGTTATTGGTAACGTTGATTCTTTCAGAATGGAAATTCAGAGAAGTTTGCTCGCAAAACTAAATGTGTGTATTTAATCTATAGAGGATTTAACACAGAAATGATCAAATCCCAGAAACAACAACCCAAAGCCTAAGTCTACTAAATGACAATAGCTGTATATATTTTGTTAAACAATCATTTGTAGCTGCAAATTAAAGTTATTGACTTGCAGACAATACATTATTAATAAAGTAAAGATTATTATTAAGATTGCTAAAGGGATAGTTTTAAAGTATATAGAGAAGTGTTTTTTTTTTGCTTCTTACTCAGTTTAAGTTAGAAAGTTGACATCACTCAAAGAAATATTGATCATTTTTCTTACTTGATGTTAACTGGTACATCATTTCTAATTAAGCTCTTGTATTAATTTCTTACTACTTATATATATTTGGGAATGCCGAATAATCTCCAGTTCTATTCAGTGCCTACATCTGGAAGGTTTTCTGAAGCATGAGAGTAAATTTCTCCTACACTATGCTAGTTTGTTAGCTTCCCCGTGTTAAACATGCTAAAATTTCTCATCTATGTGATATATTGACGGAGTTCTCTAAAAATTGAAATGTGTCACGACCTTTTTCACAGTGTAGGAAAAACTCTAGCTCGGCCTCTTGGCTATCCAGATTTATTTTTTGCAAGCAGTAAAGTTTTGGAAAAGCTCTTCCGATTTCTGCGAAGGTTCGTTTCTGCAGTTTTTGAACCCAGATTTTCCATTCCGAAAACAAAATTGTTCGTAAACTGAATCATGCACGGAACAGCAATTACATTACTTTAGTTGTTGATGAACAGTTGTTTCCTATCTTGCAATATATTTTGGGATATCATAAAGTGTATTTATGTGGGTCTAAATATGAGGAAATGAAAGGCTTGGGGTGGAATATCAAGTTTTGTCATGTCTGTGAAGTTTGTGCGCTGTTGACGCGCTCTTGTTCTGAAAAATGAATGTGTATTGGGATCAAAGGTGTGGATTTCACTGTTCTGCTGCGTCAGGATGGAGTATGTTACTTTTGCTGTGATGTCACCCTGTCAGGGTTTTTTTTTTGTTATTATTTTTGTTTTAACCCCCAGAAGAATCGGTTGTCCAGCTTGGGATGAGCTGAAAACCCTAAACATAGCCAAGTTGTTAAATATATGTATAAATAGGATTAAGTAGTAAAATTTTATTCTGCAAACAGTTGAAGCCACTTTAATCATTCGGTACGCTAAAGTGATTGAATCTTCTGAGTTTGTATAGAATGTCAGAATAACGAAGCATGAGATCAAGAGATGTTAATGTCCGATAGTTGCTGCGTAATTGTGTATGTGCAGCAATTTTGCATATGTGCAATATTAATATGTGGACTTTCAGAGTTGTGACACTTAAGCCCAAAAAACATCCATCACAGCTTGGATCAGAGATCAAATCATGCATGCTATGGTATCAGATGCTTAGACAAACAAAACCAGAATTTTCTTTCTTTTTTTTTTTCCATCTATAATACCAGCTCCTCCTACGTCAATAAAATGCAAGCCTATCTGAAGCTACATAAAGGTGAAGCTATATGGAGCTTAGCCAATTTTCACCTGTGCGTTAACATTGATGAGAGCTTTCCATTTGCTTGAGTTAGCAGGTTTTAGTGGCATTGAGCAAATCGTAAGACTGAAAGCTTTAAGTGGAATAAGAATTGACCCCATAAAGTTTCAGTGTCACAATTGGCAAGCGTCTGAGTTCAGTTATAATGCACTCTTACTCACTTTAGCTATACGCTGTGGCACTGTAGTCTTAGTGTTGCTCTCCCCTGTATATACTGTTCAGATGTGGATGTACATGGTTTTTCTTTTTCTTTTTTTTTTTTAATGTTTACACAGAGAGAGCTGAATGTTTTCAGGTTGGTACGACGGAAAGACGATTTTAAAAAAATGTTTTCTGCCTATGTTTTTTTTCTTTTTTTTTTAAATTCAGAAACAAAACTGAGTCTTTTTGGTAAAATATCACATCAGCCCAAGATTTGTGTCTTTCATAAGCCAACATTAGGAAATAATAATAATAAATAATGGTACTAATAGGTATTTTTCTCGAACCTACATAAAAGAACCACAGACAACGTATATGAATTTTATGACCAAGCTTTTGCAAAAGGAAGAGACTCCGCCAACTGCTCCTCCGAGCCGTTCACAGAGCGTTCTGGTCTGCTTCCGCGTGAGCCCCTGTTTTATTGTCAAAGCAAAACAGCCACAGGGAGCAGCCAGGAAAAACAACAGAGGTCGTAAAACTTTTAACCCAAACAACTAGCAACCCAGTTCCAGGTGTGATATTTGATCTACGGTCTGAGCCCGGTTCAAATCTCGGTCAAACTGTCAACAAAGAAGAGGGAGGATAAACATAAGACAAAATACGACTCCACAGGCAGTTCCTAAGTTAGGAGGTATTCCGGTTGATAAGAATTTAAGGTCTGGGAAACACAGAGTTAACTGTCTCACATGAAGATGAACAGACAGTCGTGACCTCCAGGTCAGTTCATACACACATAAGGAAGAGAATACTTTAAACAGAAAATCACAACGATCTATAGACTGAATATGAACTAAAGTAATAACAAAATGATAATACCAACAAATCTCTAACAAATAATAACATATTTGGACATTATTTAAATAATGGTACTTTTTTTTTAATCTTCCTGCAAAATACTCATCCATTTTGTTTGTTTGTTTTTTCCATTTTGATTTGTTTATTTTGTACTGGGTTTAGTCTAAGACTGCCCCTTTAAAATTAGAGCTTCTATATTGTAATTTAACTCAATTATATTCTGGCTGTAATAAGATCCAGTTCAACCTTAGTGGACAATTAGCTTGAATTTTGCAAAAAGAAAAAGCAAAGCGTCTATCAGTTTAAAAGTTGAAATGAACTTTTCTGTCTTTGAATAAAATTAGCCAAAACAATTGTTTTCTTTTTCTTCTTAAAACTAAATGTGTCACGTAAAATGTCTATATTCATGTCGACTACCAAGCATTCAGTAGGAAAATAAATTGTATAATCTTTAAAGTTATACATCTTAATATATACAGTGTCTTGTAAAAGTATCCATAGTCCATTTTGTCATGTTACAACCACAAACTTTTTGTATTTAAATAGGATTTTACTTTGGTAATAGGTCGACATGCAAGCCAAAAAGTTCAAATTCAGTCACAACTGACTCGAGCAGCTTCCTTCATGCTCACTGCCTTCATGGCATGTGACAAGTTGCAAACTGAACTGTTTATGGCTTTCTTTCAACAATGTTTCTTTTTTTTTTTTTCTTATCAAACTGACGAAGTGCATGACTAGTACTGTCAATAGATTCCTCAAGCTGAGCTGTCGATCTCTGCAGCTTCACCATGTTTACCATGGGTGTCTTCTCTGATTAATACTTTAGTCACAGAAAAGCTTTATTTAAAAGGTAAAACTGGTTGAACTGGATTTTATCTAGAGGTTTCAGAACAAAGGGGTCAGATTGCAAATACACACAGCGCACTGAGACATAAAATCAAAATAAAGGTATTGAGGTTTTTGGTTGTAACATGACAAAATGTGAAAAAATATTTGGAGTTTATACAAATGTGGAGCAGCGTTTTGTGGCCACTGACTGTTAAGTACTGCTTCTCTGTTGTTGCTGTTTATTACATCACAATCTGTCTGCAGACTTTACTAAGATCTTCTGAAAGCTGAGAACATTCTCTCGTTTCTGCTATAGATGCGCCATCTACCGCAAGAGTCATCACTGACATACTGTTTGTCTGTTTGCCTTACAAATGGTGGGATTTCCACATTTTTTTGTGTGTGTTAAGCATAGTAACTACAGCTGACAGATAAATTGTGATGAACACTACTGATTTATGCACTTTGAATTCCTTTGCCACACTTTGCCAACGAAGGGGGCATGTATGCAGACACAGGGTGAAAACAAGTTGCAGAAATTTGTAAAGATGGAAATACATACATCCTTCGCAGTTCTTTTTTAAGTGTAGATAATTTTGATTTCTAAATGCACAAAGGATAAATTGACACGAATGGGTATTAAAGTCTTAAAAGTCAAGTGTTTCAGACGAGGTTAAGTCTAGTTTATTTGTGATGTTGCCATCCAATAAGGTAAAAAGTAAGAAGAGTTCAGTTCAGTTAAGATGGTTGGTTAGTTTATTTTTATTATTAAGGAAAAATAACCTGATGCAATTTACCTTAAGATTAAAAAAAACAGCCTAAACA
The DNA here is from genome assembly GCF_001443285.1 of Poecilia latipinna. Classification (NCBI taxonomy): domain Eukaryota; kingdom Metazoa; phylum Chordata; class Actinopteri; order Cyprinodontiformes; family Poeciliidae; genus Poecilia; species Poecilia latipinna. The sequence continues at coordinate 31,290 of NW_015112687.1, read as the reverse complement.
TGAGTTTATTTTTATGTAAGTTGCCTAATTGAGTAATGGGAATTATATTAATTCTAACAGCACTTTATTATTTTCTTCTTCAGCTCCATAGAGTTTTAAAGCTGACGTAGTAGCACTTATTCCACATAAAAACCTGATACAGTGTGTGTGCGCACATGTGTGTCTTTATACCAAAAGATTATAGGAAATAAGAAAAATTCTTCTTGAATTAAATGTGTCCTTGGCAGGTTCCTCAGACACAGAATTTTAACAAAACTGGTTTTGAAGTACATCCCACAATACTTACTTGGAATGGGATCAAGAAATGAGATTGGAGTAATTAAAAACCTCTTGAAATAATATAAATCCATCAAACTGCATTCTATCTTTCATGTTGGAAGTGAATGATATAATGTGACAGCAGTTTTATGGCCTCGTTGGAAAATGTGTTGGGGAAAACTGTGGAGAAAGGCTAAAATGTCTTAAAAAAAAAAAAGTTCCCTTCTCACCCTCCGCGGGTGGTCTCTCTTTCATCCTCTGAGCTCGGGTCCTCTACCAGAGGCCTGGGAGCTTGAGGGTTCTGCGCAGTATCTTGGCTGTGCCTAGAACTGCACATTTCTGGACTGAGATGTCTGATGTTGTTCCTGGGATCTGTTTGAGCCACTGCTCCAGTTGGGGGCTGACTGCCCCGAGGGCCCCGATGACCACAGGCACCACTGTGGTCTTCACCTTCCAGGCCTTCTCCAGTTCCTCTCTGAGGCCCTGGTATTTCTCCATTTTCTCGTGTCCGGTTGGTTCGCCATTACCATCTTGTCTGTCTGGATCTGGAAGTCCCACAGGATCTTAGCTCGGTCATTCTCCACCACCTTTGGGGGTGTCCCCCATTTTGACCTCGGGGCTTCCAGTCCATATTCTGCACAGATGTTCCTGTACACTATGCCCGCCACTTGGTTATGTCGTTCCATGTACGCTTTCCCTGCCAGCATCTTGCACCCTGCTGTTATGTGCTGGACTGTCTCATTCAAGCAATTCTATCTGTTCCTTATTCCCTACTTGTAACTTATGCTGAAGATATCCAAAGTATGAAGGAAAACGAAAAATGTTTCATATTTTAGATTTTTTTTTTAAAGTTATCACCTTTCGCTTTGATGGCATTTATTCCACAGTGCAATTTCTCAATTCGTTAGGTTTTCTCCTGAACTGGTTTTAATCCGTTACATCAGAAATCTCTCAACTAAGTAAAGGGAAAGTATTGTCCATTGTTACTTGAAGACGTCAACATCAGAAAATCCGAAAAATGTCGAGTATCGTTGCAAAGGCCATCAAACGCTGATGAAACTTGTTCTCAAAAGGAATCCCTGTGAGGAATGGAAGACCAATAGGTTGCCTTTATCCAAGGGTTGACTTCTATATGCATGGTTCACACTGTAAACCAGTTTTTCCTTCATAATTTGGATATTTTCTGTATTAATCCACAATGTAAAAAAAAAAAAAAAAAGTGAGGAAGAACTCTGAAATTTGAAGATTTTGCTGGCTCATATATTACCCTAGAGATCTACTGTTCTGCTCGTTTTAGATTCAACCTTTGTCCAACACACTTGAATCAAATTAATGGCTCATTACCAGGTCATTGCCAAACGTGATGGCATGCTTAAGAGGTAATTTAAGAATTTGATGCAGGTGCTTGAGCAGGGTTGCATCTAAAAAATACAGGATGGTCGATCTCAAGTACTAGAGTTGGAGACCCGTTCCCCAGAGCCATCAAATATGGAAAAGAAATCAAAGAAATACTTCTGGCTCTTTTGCTGTTTGTTCTCTTTAGTGGTTCATCATTAGCTCAACACAACCTGTGACATAAATGCATCATCGAACTTGGTGCTGTTGCAGTTTACTTTTGACATTTCTCTCACAAGAGCATTGAAAGTAAACACAAATGCCAAAAATGTTTAGGGAATTATGCAACTGTTGCATCCTTGTTCAGAATTGAGGGCTTTTGCTTCCATTTATTTTGGGGTGAATGCTGGGATGAAGAGGAAAGGAGGCACATTATAAATGTGTTTTTGGAGGGAGTGTGTCTTGTTTTGTGTTAAAGCTACCCATGAAATGGGATTTTTTTTATTTTTGTGTGTTTTGGATTTTGCAGCTGTGGGTCATTTCCCCCTTCCACTGATTTATTCCTCCATTTTGTATGATTTCCTGTTTTCTGCCTGTAAACATTACCTTGACCAACCCACAGTTGGTCAATGTAATGCCAATAAAATATGGAAAATAAAGACCAAAAATAATTGTAATTGACCTATTAATTATGGATATTTTTCCTAGTAAAGTCATAAAATGGCTTCTTCTTACATAAGACCGGAGGAAGAATGATAGGTACTTTTCCTCGAACCTATATAAAAAGACCACAGACAACGTATATGAATTTCATAGACAAAGCTTTTGCAAAAGAACTCTCCATCAACAACCTCATCAGCCGTTCACAGAGAATTCTGATCTCCTTCCACGCGAGCCCCTGTTTTATTGTCAAGCAGAACAGCCAGAAAAAAACAACAGAGGTCGTAAAACATTTAACCTAAACAAACCAGCAACTCAGTTCCAGGTGTGATATCTGATCTACGATCTGAGCCCAGTTCAGCTCTAGGTCAAACTGTCAACAAAGAGGGAGGATAAACAAGAGACAAAATACGACTGCTCACAGGCAGTTAGGAGGTATTCTGGTTGATAAGAATTAAGGTCTGGGAAACACAGAGTTACCTGTCTCCCACGAAGATGAAACAGTCAGTCGTAACCTCCAGGTCAGTTTATACACACATAAGGAAGAAACACTTTCACAATAACATTAGACTGAAAGTAATAACAAAATGATAATACCAAAAATCTCTATCAAAGAATTTAGAAAATGTTACCAAATTTAATACAGGAACAAAATATCACCCCATATGACATAAATGCACATGGTTGGTATGAAACATCTCATGGCAGGGATAACATGTTACCCAGAAAAATGTGAATGAACGATCAAAACTACTAAACCGAGAAAGGGGAAAATGACCAGTGCCTGGGTCAGCTGCTAAAAAAATGTGTCCAAAAACTATTTGATTTTGTGGCCTTGCTTAGAAAAGGGCCGCGTCTAAAGTCATTACGAAAACTCTTGTTGGATGTTGAAGAAAAAGTATTGTACGAAAGAATCTAGTGGTTTATTGTGGTCTGTTTGCTCATCTTTTTTCTGTGTTTATGCACATTTTTTGTTAGTTTTTTAAATGACTATTTTCTCTATATTTGTTCAAATATCTGGAGCCTCAAAACTGATTAAACTGAGTTGGCTATTGAATTAAGAAAGAGATTACACAAACGTAATAATTTCTACGTTTGCTGTTGGTATTTGTCTTTCAGCCTTTTTGTCTGCCTTAACCTATCATATTTACAGTTCTTATATACTATGTATAATATAGAAATTAGTCTTGTATTATAATTAAAATTATACTATTCAATTATAGTAGAAGAATGACTTCTATTATAATAAAATATATTTAGAATTAAATCAGTGAAGAGGCAAAATTATACATATTAAAATGACTTTAATACTACATGATATGTAGATTAAAAGGGAAAAAAATATGCTAATAAATTCGATTTGACATCATTTAGAATCACAATCAAAATTTGCTAATAATAATACATGTAATTTCTGTTGTAATTTCCCAATGATTGGTAGAAAAAAAAGCTAAAATTAGGTAAAAAGCGATATAACAAAAACAAAGCCTTAGTTTTAATGTGATTGTGCACTTAAATCTAGCTAAACACTCCTGAATGTCAGCAGTGGTAAATGCTAATTTTGTTCATTGGCTTCTTAGCTGAAATGTTGCCAGCAGTGCTAATGTTAGCGCTGCAGCAGTTCAGAAGGATACAGCTGGACAGTACTTGTAATATTTTAATAGCTTTTTATACTTTCATGTTTTGTCATTAATCAGTGAGGACAAGATGAGACACTTTCATACTTTCTAACAGGCCTGATCAAAATCAAAATGCATATGCATGATTTTTTTTTGGATCATGTTCAAAAAGAGAGAAGAGATTTAGTTTTGTCAGCTTTGGAGCTCCTTTGGCAACTACAATTTTTTAGTTTTTCTTTTTTTTTTTTTACATGAAAACCTTTGATTAGCTGCTTTAAGATTGTATATCTCATCCAAACCCTTCATTGCCCCTCAGCCAATACCACCATATTTAAATCTATATATACCTTCAAGTGTATTTCCACTACTTATTGCTACCACAGCATTGAGAAATCATGAAATGTATTATTAATTGGTGATTCTCTGCTCTATAATGTTAACAGTACAATATGCATTGGTTGATTCTGGTACTCACAACCCATGTGTAGACAGTAGTTGTCCCATTCAGCTATAATAACACAAAAACAGTACAAGGACATTAGAGTCTAGAGGTGCTAAAGACAGTAGGCTGTATTTTTTTGTTGTTGTTCCTTTATTGTAATATTGACAAGTGTTAACTGTCTGTAACACAGTAGAGCATTATGAAATCATTTCAATATTAAACAATATAGATATTATTGAATATCTGCATGTCTTGTGTTTGTTCTTATGCATACTCGACTGTGCATTGTGTTTTATTGCTTGTTGAAAGAAGCAGGGATTTTGACTTTGCTGCCCTCTGTTGGGCAGTAAACATATGTGTCAAGGAAGGCTTTAGCTTGGTTGTATCATTTTTATTCAGTTCAGTGAAACAATATAGATTCTGCTGATATAAATGTTCAAATCACTGCCCATTACTTGCAAAAATGCATACAAAAATTTCATTGCAGGAAAAAAAATCATTATTATACCACAGTGCTGGTTAGAAACTCTGTGTGGAAAAATCAAGTGAACATGTTACTACTAATCTTTCATTAAATCCTAATGTCTTTGAAAATGAGTGTGCCCCGGAAAAGTGTAAAAACGGTGCAATTATTTCCAAGTCAATTTCCATTGCAATTCAGGAACTGTGGAGAGCTTCACATCTTGGTGAGACGCAGGGTGTTCAAGCGGACCCCCAGTACTGTGGCCCCAGAGGCATACTGAATTTCTCTGAGAATCCCGTTCCACTTCCCCTCCGTCTCATTATACCTGCGAAGGTTTAATAGAAGAGTCAAGTTGGCTTGAGTGACATCCTTAATTGCTAAACAGAGAACCATACTTCTGGTACTGAGCTCGTCTCAGTTTCCAGATTTCATTTAAGGGCAATTCTCAATTATTTTTGCAGGACAGAAGAATTTAAAGAATTATATATTGAGAGAAGCTGCACCTCCAAATGTCATTCGTCTCTTTGGGAAGGATTTCATCACTGTCTTCTAAAGGCATCATGGCAAAACCTCCCACGGCGTAGAGCGAACCAGCCAAAGATACAAGACTTGGAGAGCTTCGCTCCTGAGGAAATGGCTCGAAATCTGACCACCTGCAATATGAAAATAGCAGACATACATAAATAAACTCACAGTTAAAATGGCTGTTTAAGAAAAAAAAAAAACAGCTGGGATTAAGTTGTTTTAGATGAAACTGACTTAGAAGCTTTATAAAAAACAAAAGTCCCCTTTGTTTTTGGTGAAAATAGTCAGTTCAAATCGAATCACACCTGCTGCATTTCATACAGAAATATGTACTTAAGGTGGTCCCCATTAAAACTGCTAAAAGTTTTTATACAAAATATTTTACAACTAATTTCAAGCCAATGATAAAAATGTTTTTTTTTGTCTATATATAAATGATTGAGTGAATGTGTGAATGGATAAATGACTGCGTTTAGAGTCCTCAGACTTGATAAGGCGCGAGCTGTACAAGTGTAGGCCATTTACCAATAAGGACCCCTGCTAAACCAACATGCATATATAAATATTAGTCATTTTGTCTTATCTTTAAGCAATATTTAATTCAACATATTTTATAAACAGATATTTTATATGTTTTAAAGAGAAATAGGGCTTTATTAGTCTGCTGAAAATGAACCAGTGAACCAGATAACAAGGCCTATTTTAAGCATCTGAATTGCAACCTGAAGAAATAAACAATAATAAAAAAAAAAAAACAGGTTTTAAATAATGACTGGAGGAAGGAGGAAGGAGTTCTCCAAACCAATCTGGCCATGATGTAGTTGTTCCCTAAAGCTAATAATTGGTTCTGCCACCCGTGGCGGCAGCAGCTGTCAACAATGTTTTATATTTTAATCATAAATTGTCTGTTTAAGGTTCTCCAGCAGTTTCTTAGTTGGCTTTTGGACTCGGTGCAGAACTCACGTGTTGGTAGCGATGTCGTACACCTCCACTGTGTCGGTCAGGCCGACGTCGGTCACTCCTCCCGCTACATATATTTTGTCTTGATGAAGAGTGGCTCCGAATAAGGAGCGTGCCGTCTTCATTGGGGCGAGCTCTTTCCATTCGAACCTCTTGACATCGTATGAACACATCCTCTTCAGACAGTTCCTTTTTTAACATATGACAGCACCGTAAGGTTTCCTGTGTTACTTTGATGTGGTGATTGTAACATGCCGACTGGAGCGTATACTCACTTGTTGTCTCCCTTCCCTCCTATCACATACACGACATCTTGGTGTGATACGGTTGAATGTCCATAAACCGGGTAAGGAATTGACTCGGACTCACCCCATTTGAACGATCTGTGAATAGTCAATCACAGAAGCAAGTGAAAACAGGTTGTTTTGAAAGATCAGAGCAAGAAATTCTTTTAATTGCAACTTACTGCCTGTCATAGACCAAAACTGTATCCAGTGTGCCCTCCTTGTCTTTCAGTTCCTTCCCTCCCAGAACGAAGATGGAGTTCTCACCTTCGGCCATCCCAAACAAGAACCTCGGAGTCGGGAGGGGAGGCATCCCGAGCCAGTCGGTACTAACGGGATCATACTGTGGTCACAGAAATATTTACAAATTAGCTCTGCAGTTAAAAGTAGAGGCTGGTGGTTTTGCTTCTTGGCCACCTTGTACATTTCCTTTCCTTTTGATCATTTTGTAATCAACTTTCTCTAATCTTATGCTACTCTAGTAAATAACATCCACTCTCTGGACCTTCATATTTCATGAATCATATTCCCCAAACACACATCAGAAATAAAATAAAAATTGGATTTAATACAACATTCTTAGAAAATAAAAAAGTTAAATTATACATGGGATTTGGGGATTTTTATAGCTATTTCTTTTTCCATAACTCATGAAAATACTTAGCTGCAAAGAATAGTGAACTAATGGTTTAAATGGATAGGCGTGAAAGAATTTGTTTACTGGTACAAAATAGAAATAGATAATTGGTAGATAAAAAGGAATGATTTGGCCAGGAGCTGCTAAAGGTGTGAACTGTAAACAAGCTTGAAGAAAGTAATAAAGCTCTGATTGTTTTCCTAAAGAATAGAAATAACTTTAGTAATCCTAACTAATCTCAGACTGTCTTTTTATATTGTGTATGTTAATATCTGGTCTCAACTTTATGGTGAACCTTCATAATTTTATGATGACATCATTTAACGGTAAGATTCAAAATGTTTTTTTGTAATAGTTTTTTTTCCCCCTCAAATTAATCAGATTCCAGATGTAACTTTATAATGTCTTTTTAGAACAGCATTCATACCTGCAGGAAGTAGGAGCACAGAGGGTCCTCCTTGTTCTCTTCATCAACAAATAATCCTCCAATCACAAAGATCTGGTTCTCCTTGGTGACCAGGCTGACGTGGTTCTTGGGAACCTGGGTGGAAACCGACGCCATGAAGCAGTCGTTGCCTGACGGGTCGTACCCCACGGCGCCGGTGTCGTTCACCATCAGTATTAGGTCCTTGACAAACATCCCAAATCGCAGGTTATCATTTAGAATAGCCGGTAGAAGATTTTCTTCGTCCTCTTTGTCTTCAGTTTCTCCATCTTTCGCTGCCCCTCCGTCTTCCGTTTTGGTCTTTTTAATCTCTGGCATTTTCCCCCCTCGAGCATCCTTGACCAGCTTCAGCTTCTGCTGAAGCTCTGGATTAGCAGAGATGAGTTGGTGTTTCTCCACCTTTTCTGTCAGGTAATCATCCGTGACGAGACGCAGACGAACACAGTCCAGCAAATCGGGGAGTTCCTTCTCTCTGCTCTCGGTGTCCCGGCACACCCATCGCATCAGAGCCTCGAAAACAACCTCCTCCGTCTCCACGTTCAAATTGTCATTCGCCAAAATGGCTGCCACCTCGGTCGCGTTAAGCTGGAGGAAGTCTTCGTCTTTGGAGATGAGCTGGAAACGCTCACAGGCATAGTTCCGGGCGGAGACGGCCAGCCTGGGACAGTCCAGCATCAAACCGAGCCTGAAGATGGCCAGGCAATTGCTGAGGCTGAGGCGCTTTTGCAAGAAAGACACGCAAACAGTGAAAATGGAAGGAATCTGGTACATGTTGGCAACGGCAAAGATGTCTTGGACGTTCTGCTCTGTGATGTTGATCTTCGAGGTGTACAGGTACTTGAGGATCAGACCGATGACACCGGGCTCGACGTCCTCCAGCACAATTTCTCTCTTTTTGCTTTCATCCAGGTCAGACAAAAAGATGGACCGGAAGTATGAGCTGCAGGCACACAGCACCAGCCGGTGACAAGGGAACTCCTTGTCTTTGATCTTCAGGACGCAGTCCACCAGCTTGTCGTTCTCCAGCAAATCATACAGGCCATCCTGGAGGAGAGTCTGCTGGTACAACCTGGGCTCATCCATGGGATTTATAGGCACAGCCATCTGAGAAGTCTTTAAGATGATACGGATAAAGTAGAATCGGATCCTCTTTATTGCAGAGAATTTGGCTTTCTAGTCTGGAGTGGCTTTACATGAACGGCGACCCTGCTCACCGGCTGAATCCTGGGACGGCCCGCTTTCTCAGCTGTCATGACCCTTCAACTGAGCTCCAACTGGAGGGTTATTTTTAGAGTGCTTGCTTGCTTTAGAGCTATGGGGGCTTTATTCTGGAACATTGCTGGAAATGCTATAACCCTGCCTCTGTCCGGCTTTCTTGCCTCCCACTCACCCACTCCCCTGGATAATCCGCCCACTCTCAAACAGCTGAGGCATATCTCACTGGAAGAATTTCCAATATAGCAAACTGTGATACTTTGCGAGGCCTCTGTGACCAATTCAACCTAGCTATGTTGTCATTGAGGTTGAATGTTATCCCAACTATCTCAACTGTGGTTGAAATTCAAGGCTGGGTTTAATTTGCCAAGAACAATTTAAGGGGAGGAAAGGTACCTTCTAAAGCGGCGTCCAAATTCAGAACTCTTGACGTCTTCGGTCCAAAGCTGATCTCTTGACAAATTAAATGTTGTATAACGAGTCCTGCAAACGAAATGTTCTGTATGTTCATCTTTAATGATGCTGAAACCGGAACCCGAACAAGTGAAACGACCCATACACCAACCATTAAGATAGTCCCTGTTGCTCAAGATGGTTCTTGATCTCGAGTGAGAGTGCACTACCTATGAGGTACCCAAATGGGGCTGGAACCAATCGTGGTGGGCCCGCGGCCTCAAAGAGTGAAATCGCTCAAAACCCAGATTTTACACAGTCCCAACAGATTTGCACAAGAGGTACCAGTCATTCTGGGTGCTCCAATTCATCTCAATGCTATCTTCCCTAAAATCCTGGAGAGACTTGTGATTTTTGTTGGTTTTAGTTATCCGGAAAGTCACAGGAAGAGTATACATCGTTTTAAGGAGCCGCTCATGGCATCTGTTATCACCTCAAAAAATAATTCACTGTGAGAATCCACTTAAGTGTTTATGGTAGAACCTTTTTAAAATCAAATGTTACTTTTTTTATACTGCTAGCCCATTTTTGGTTTATGTTCTAGAACCCCTGTCCCAGTCTCAATCTTTACCTATGTGTGTGTTTCATTTAGCCATTTCTATTGGCGTTGGTGGCGATGGCAGTGTAGGAGTTCGTCACATAATCACTCGGTGTTGCTGGTTTGAGGCCCCGCTTTGTCCGTCTTTGTGTCCAAGACACTTCACTCACTTTGCCTGCTGGTGGTGGTCACAGAACGCTTTACTTCTGCCAGACTTCTACAGGGCAGCTGTGGCTGTAATGCAGTAGCTTTCACTATGCTGGGTGCTTTGGGGTCCTCTAGACTTTAGAAAGCACTTTGCAAGTACATGCTACTTACCATTTAATTTATATGAAACGTATTATTCTGCTGGACGATGAACCTTTGCCCCAGTCTCAACTCTTTTAAAGCTTCCAGCAAGTTTGTGTTTTGCATAGGTCAAAACATTTGATTTTGCCCTCATCTCACCCGAGCACCTTCCTACACATTTTTGCTGGATCCTCTACACATCTTCTGGCTAAATGGTGACAACAGAAGGTTTTTTGTAGTCCCTCTGGTCCTTGGCGTCAACCGTCCTGCATGTATTTGATGTTTCTGCACTCCAGCATAGCTGATTCAATCTGATTGTATTCTCTTCTCCAATTGTTACAGAAGCGTGTTAACCAACCATTCAAATTAAGCCAGGTGTGCAGCAGCAGGGTCCTCTGCTTTTAATGTCAAGGTCCTTTTTGCTGCTTTACCTTATAACTCAGTTTCATGAGGTGCACAAATACATGTTGAAAATATTCTTCATGATCTGTAGATATCTGTTGCTCCCCCAGAAGCTCTCAGCCGTTTCTCTGATTATTGCTCTGGCTAGTTTCTTTACCGACAAGGTATTTCAAAGTCAATGTGATTTCCTGAGTAAAAGTGAGGGTCGTTTGTGCAAAAATCAGCTCAGGCTATAGTGTATTCTAGTAAAAGATGGTGGGAATGTCAGCAGCATATGTTGAAAAACACAACCTCTTTCAAAGAAATCCTTTTTTGTTATTAAAGAAACAACTTTTTAAAGGCCAGTAAAAGCATCGGATGTTTGTTGAAGTGTTTCCATCAAGGGTTTAAGTATAACACTCATGTGGGATTAAAAAGATTTTTATTAACTAGTACTCATTACAAGAAAAATCTTTTCATGTAGACATATAGTCACATACCACGTTTTTCCATAAAGTAAAGTAGTAATTATGAGTGTCAGGGAAGTCGGTGCTTTCTCAGTCAGTAAATGTTTATAACTCCAGGACTGTACAATAAATATGACTTAATGTTTTCCACTAACTATTAATAACCCCTTCCATATAAATACTCAATCTTATTTACAGCCTGTGACTTCCTAGTATCATTAAAAATTCATTTTACAAAAGCTAATTAGGACATAATGAAGCTTTCAATATTCTCGACTAGATGGTCTGTTAGTCTCCGAACCTTTTAGCTGAATGCCAAATTTCTACTCTGCTTTTTCTTTGCTGGAATCAGCCGCTGCCTGTGGAGCAGCAGTGGGTGGACAGGTGGCAGCGGCAGCATTAAGAGGGGCCGCAGGAGGAAGTGGATCAGGGTCGTCGATGAGGGCCTGTCTCCTCTCTCGCTCCTTGATCACTTGAATTAGACAGTAGGTCACAAACATGACAATGATGGTAGTTATAGGGAAACCTGGAGAAAGGAGAAGTTATAAATTCAAAACCGTATAAAAATCACAAAAATCTTTATGCTGCTAAAATAAGAGCTGCACCAAGAAATGAGCTGGTTACTGAATTTGGCCTGAATGTCCTTAAACCACCGCTGATCAAGTAGTGGCTCTCAGAAAGTCCATCAGGGAACACATAGCTAAGAAATGCCAGATTGCACTGATGATGGATGTTGTTACTGTTGAACTCAAAGTTTTGGAATCAGGTGTTTTTGAAAGTAAAGTCGGACGGAAACACAGATTTAGGAAGTTTTTTTTAAAAGGAACATTTTCATTCTTTGGAGGCTTATTAGCCGTTTATTCAGACTGCTACCAAAGAGCAAGATGTCAGAAAGTGCCGGTCAATTTGATCCTTTGCCATTTTGTGGTTTTAGGTCTTCTTACCCATCTGTAAACAAGCACTGACAAATCAGCCTTTGACAAGAATGTCTGACTCAAAAATCAAACATTTTATCAAATTTGTGAATGTACCATACCAGGTACACAAGTATCGCTCTTCTGTGTTGAAGTTATAATTGCTGGAAGAAGACTCATAGAACGACATCTTTTAGGGTTAGTGGGATATTCAGAAATTAAGACAGAGGAAACAGCTCATCTTTTACCGAATGAATGCTGGAAATGGACGACTATGACTCTTGATGGACACATATTTATGCTAGCAGAAGAGAGCAAGACTTTAGAAAGTGTTGGTTGTTTTGCTCCTTTGATGCTTAATACTTTTGTTGTAATTTTGAAAATACACATTTCTGCTGTTATTAACAAAAGCCATATGCCTTAGGAAGTATTTTTACTCAGCTTGCAGATGCGCCATCAAAATTGCAAACCGACCTGGAGTTAACTTCCACAGGTAACAGGAAGGACCACAACACAATTACAGGCTCTGGTTGTCATGGATCGTCCCAGATTTGTAAAATGGGTAGCCATATTTTGTAGGAAAAAATATTTTTAGAATGCTGTCAATTATAGCTTTTATAGAGAAATTGGTATAAGCTAAAATCCCTATTGACAGTTTGAAATCAGGCCTGATCAGTGCATCTCCAAGTAAAACTGAAATCACCTTTCAGAAGCAGTCGCTTGGTGACCAACTTGACAAAATCCAAACTGTTCAGAGCCATAAGGTTGAACAGCACGATGCACCAAAAGTTGAACGTGTTGAAGATTGCTCTTATGCGGCGGGACATTGCTTCTGACATAGCAGCCTGTCAAAAAAAAAAAAAAAAAAAAAGACAGGAACCCCTTCAGATCTGAGAACAAACAAACAAAAGCAGAAGAATAAAACTGCAATAACAAACCTCAAAGGATGCAAATGGCTCAATGGAGAAGGCCTTAGCGGTCCACAGCTCCAAGTTGAGACCAAAACAGTTGAAGAAAGCCCAGACCAGGACGACCTCGCAGGGGCCCAACCAGAGGATGGTGACGCCATAGGTGCAAAGCGTAGCCACCAGCTCCTCCACCACATTCTCATGCTTTCCACCAAGGTAATTATAAATATACCTGAGGACACAAAAACCATCAGCACCTCCTGCATCCAGCTGGACTAATATAATGAATATTCAATAAATCTTACTTGCACAACCAGTCATTAATTCCTCTGTCAAAATGCCTACAAAAAAAAAAAAAAATGTCATCCGGTTTTCAATTTTAACCAAAAGAAGGCGAGCTTTGTATGCAGAGCTTACGTTTCAGAGAACACATAGAGCATAGTGATGCACTTTGGTGGTTTCGGTGGGTCCAGGTGATCCAGTCTGGACACTGTGTTGATGACTCCGAACATGACGGCTGCTTTTATCCAATCGTAGACGAGGTTGACGTAAGCCAGACCCACTGGAGACGTGCAGGTATGTTAGTTTTGTTGCATTTTTGGGCGTGCGGAAAAAAATGTCTTCGCCTCCATGATGGTAGATAAAACTTTAACAATCGCACAAATACTGTGGCACATACCCAAAGCCCAGTCAGAGAGGTGTTTCAGGAGCTTTATGTCAGTGGGGATGGTGAGGATGTACATGAAGTGGAACAGGACATCCACTACGATGACGACTCCCAAATGGATCAAACCCTGCAGGCTGATGTTCCACATTTCCCTTTCTTTTCGGGTCAGGTCAGACTTATTGGCCTGCAGAGGACAGCAAAGACATGACACAACTGGTCTTGTACAATACTGTAGATCAGAGGTCCAACTGTCCTGCATGTTTTAAGCGTTTTCCAGCTGCTGCACACCCAGCTTAAATGAATAGGTGATTTCTGCAGCAGTTGTAGGCATGCAAAGGAGGTAATGCAATCTTTTAAGTCAGCTTTGCTGGAGCAGGGAAACATCGAAAACATGTAGGACAGTGGGCTCTGAGGACCAGGGTGTGGGACCACTGATGTTAGAGATTTTTTTTGGTATTATCATTTTGTCATTACTTTAGTTCATATTCAGTCTAATGTTAATCAACATTCAGTCTAGAGATCATTGTGATTTTCAATTTTAAGTGTTCTCTTCCTTCTGTGTGTATAAACTGACCTGGAGGCCACATCTGCCTGTTCGTCTTCATGTGAAACAGTTAACTGTGTGTTTCCCAGACCTTAAATTATGTTTCTACAGGTGCCTTCTTATCAACCGGAATACTCCCTACCTTAGAAACTGCCTGTGTGCAGTAATATTTTGTCTCTGCTGTCTTCCTTACCTATCCTCCCTCTTTTTGCTTGATAATAAAAGACAAGCTGTAACCAAAGGTCTTTAGGACGCTCAGTGAATGGGTTGGAGGAGCAGTTTGCCGAGTCATCTCCTTTTGCAAAAGCTTGGTCAGAAAACTCATATACGTTGTCTGTGGTTCTTTTATGTAGGTTCAAGAAAAATACCCATTAACTGAACTAGATTCTGACTCCTGAAGGTAGTTGGATACAGTTGACATTAGTTGTGCAAGTGAAAAATGTCAAGCTTTCTGATTTTTATTTTTTTTTAAAAAACATAAGAAAGTCATGAGGCCATTTTTTACGCTTTGCAATTCTCTTTGCAGGGCACTGTAAAAGTCTGAAAATATAATAGATAATATTCACCATGAACAAAATTTTTCTTATATGCAACATGGACACAAACAATAAAAGAAACCAGTGCCACCTAGTGCATGAAATAGGAAATCCTAAAACCTTTAAACAGTTGAATGACTGTGGTCAATTAAAAGAAACTCACTTGCACATAAAATTTGTCAAAGGTCATGATGGGTCCAAAGTAGAAGAAAGGGAGGTAAAAGTTGTACTTGAGCAGCTCCAGGACGCTGTAGTGCCCATCTTTCCGTTCACAGTTTTCCAAAGCAAAACTCACGCAGCGCATGATCGTGAACCCGCAGCCTCCGTAGAAGAGGACATGCCGCAGCTCAAAGTCTCCCTCCACAAAACCTGCCTGCGCGGAAAACGTACAGTGATTCTGCACACCGATAATCAAACGAGGGACTCAGAGTTTGCCAGCTGCTTCACCTGCCAGGACACGAAAGGTTCGCACTTGAACGTGGCGAGGGTGCAGAGACCAGCGACGAAGCAGAGCCAGCGTATTTTCACCAAGGAGATGCTGTAGAGCAGGATGCAGTGGGACAGCATGAGGGAGACGTAGGTCCAACCCATGCTGGTCCATACCGCCAGCAGACCATACACCATGTAAACCAAGGACCTGAACTGTAAGAGACATATTACACAGAAAGGCTAATTTGCATTAGCAGAAAAGGAGTAAATTTTATGTCTACTTTTTTCTTATTTAAAACTCAACAAATGTAGGATAAAATTAACTAATTAAAATCACGTCAATACATCAGTTTTCTTATCCTCTTAGTGATCATGCAGTTGTGATCTGCAGATGCTAACGGATTAAGAATGATAAAAAAAAAAAAAAAAAAAAAGATTTATGGTAAAGTTTAGCAACCTGAGGAGCCAGCATGGAGCAGATCTTGGCAAAGAGCACATGACCAGAAAGGGCGAACAGGATGTGCTCTCTGAAGGTGGAAAACCACATCATCCACTCAAAATCTGCAGTGTCCTGTGGATAGCAACGCAAATAATTAATAATATTCCAATGGCGTTAAATATCACGTCAACACTTACCATTTTTCTCCCAAAGTATCCTGGTTTCACACTGGCCTTAAATGTCTTTCTGTTTACATTGGCTGAAAAACATGACAGCAGGATGGGAGTGAGAGTAAAATATGTTAGTGGCCAAAATAATGAATAATTGCAAATTTATAATTTAATGTCACGGAACTTGGTTTATCATGAGAAAAATATGTTTTGGTTGTTTTGAAATTATACGTGTTCTTATTAGACTTAAACAAAGGGTTCAACACAGAACAGTTTTCTTTTTGTCCTCTGTGATATTAATAGTGACACCCGATCTACTGAGCATGCTCAGCATAGCTCTGACGTTTTAGCCTCACACTGAAAAACTAACATCGTGTATACTGCAGATTCTGTTTTGTTTATATGTAAAGTTACTCTCACCATATTTAAAATTGACTTATTTTTGCATTGTTTTTGGGAAAAAAAATTGTTTATATAATATGTTTAAAACTACTCAATTTCTTAAGTTCTTTATTATAGATTTCCTGCCATATTACCTTTAGTACGTTTTAAACAGTATTGGGCTTTTTGCCTAATTTTTCCCCCTTTTCTTTTAAAGGGAAAACAAAAACAAAGATGAAAAAAAAAGTAAAGAGTCCAGCTAGTTTATATTGCATGCGTTTAAACTAAGCATAGCAGTAAGTCGTGCAAAAATACATCAGCAGCAGCAGTAGTTTATGTCATTTAAGCAAATATAAAGATTTGATTTCATAATATGTGAGAATTAAATACTAAAATAATGTGAAATTAGCACTGATTGGTGTATCTATGTGCCTCCAGTTATACAAGAGCAAGAATGGCAAATTGCATTCTGCTGTGTGGAAAATAATACCGATTGTTACCCCTCAGCACATTTTCAAAAAGCTACAAGTGTCACTTTCCATATTTTTGTAGTCTGATGTCTTTGCAAATAAAACCTAGCACCAGTTTCATTTAAAGGTTATAGTCATTAATAAGATGTGCCAATGAAATATCAAAGAAATATGTGCCAGCAAACACCAATAATATACTGGTGAGTTTTTACATTTTTGTGAAACTAAATGACCGCATGCACAATCTTGACACTTGTAACCACTGTGTGTGTCAGCGTAGGTTATCCTTCTCATTCCATCCCGTCTTCTGTTGGGTTGCAAGAGCTCATCAGTGTACTTACAGTTCGACACTTCAAAGATCCAGCTGGCTGCCCAGAACATGGCCAGACACAGCACGGTGTTGTAGAAGTAGATCTCATACTTAGGAAGTGCAGCTTTGATCCCCATGATGACAATGAGTTTTGGAGGCTAATGAGAACAAATCACAATCAATGCAGCGTGTTACATATTTAGCTTAAACATGACCTCGTTTAATGATATACATAGAACCACAGGGTTTCCCCTCCGTTGCCAAAACTGAAAATCAAAAGGACCTGACAAGTCACTACAGGGCTTTTAACAATTTCTTCTGTTTTCAAGCTTGTACGCCTCACCTAAATGTTTCAGATCAGTCAACAAATTTCTGTAGTAGAGAAAGATTACCTGAGTAAATTTTAAAAAGCAGTTTTCAAATGCGAATTTTATGCATTAAAAGAAAAATGCTATCCAAATCGAAATGGCCCGGTGTGGATCTATAATCGCACCCCCATTTAATCATGACTTGACAGTGTTTTTTTTTTTTTTTCTCCATACCGGTTGATTACAGAAACAGAAACAAAGGAACGTATTCTTAATGTCTAGAAGACATTAAGAATACATTTTAAGGTTTGGGGACTCCTTTCGAGGAACCATTATTCATAAATAGAGAATACATGCTAACACCAAACAAAACGCAAAGGGGCCATCTCACATTTGACTTCTGGAAGTATTCTGTGGCTTTGCAAAACAAAAGCTTAACTTTATAAAAAAAGAAATATCTTACAGTCAAACATGTTAGTTTGATGGTCTGGGACTGCTTTGCCACTGCAGGACCTGACAAGCTGCCTTAATTGATGGAACCAAGAGGCTCTCTACCAGAAACTCTTCAAGGAGAACATGCAGCCTTTGGTTTGCACACATAAGCTCAACTCCACCTTGGTTATAGGGCAGCAATAGCAATACAAAGCAGTTCACTCTAAATAATTCAAATATGAAAAAAGGCAGCAAGTGGCCTTGTAAAAGTCTGCACTTAAAAACGATTGAAATGTTGGGACAGAAGTTTAGGTCCTCCAAAGTGGCCAACTTAAAACTATTTTCACACGCACATCTGTTCTTTGTCCAAAATTAAAATATGTTTGAGCTGTACAAGTGTGGCGAGTTTATAAATGAAAACCTCTTGCTTTGACAGGTCTGATGTATGAATCACATTTCGGTGCCAGAACAGTTTAAACACATCCCGGCCACCCTTCAACTCTGAATGTGTTGTTCTGCCTTCACGTTTCTCAGTAGTGGATTAAACCGGATCAAAGCCTTGCTTTCGGTTTTACCTTTAACCTGGTGCGTTCCGGTTGCCTCGGAATGTTGGAAGGCAGATCCAACACACCCGACTTCGCAGTGCTTCAAGCCGTCTATTTCACAGAAGACATTTTCGGGTAAATCAACAGGGAAACGCAGGGTGTGATAACCAGGGTTGAATTCCAGTTGCATGATTTTCAGGTTTTTCCACGCGGTGACGACCGACCAGCACGCAAGAGTGGAAGGGCTTTCTGCAGGTTCAAATGGAAAAACCGGTTTTATTCTGCTTTTAATTTACTCTGTAAGCAAAACTGTTTGTCCCGATAGGCTAATATTTGTGGCTAATGTGGGAACGAAGGTCCAACGCACCTGAATCAAATGACTGAATCACCTTCTCAATATCTCCAGAGTCCTGACGACTTTATTATTTAACTCAGGTGTTTTGAAGCAGAGCCACGTCTAAAGACGGCAGGAGACATCGAGGCCTCGGTTTGAAGATCCCAAACCAGACCCAACAATGCAGGCGAGCTGAAGGCCGAAGGCTTCTAATAAAGTAACTTGACCTTCCTGATCACCTCCAAGCTGCACTGATGCAGTAATTAATAGAAAGGAAGCTCTGACCTGGTACTGAATGCATACTCTCTAGATGTGCCTGGACACACTTTTTGTTTTTAAACAAGCACCTATACACGCTGACCTGACTCTGTATTTATTGGGTTCTCGTGATTTTAGTCTCCAGACATGTTGAGAAACCTCTTGAATTGTTTGCTGATTTTAAAGCTCATATTGTTATGTCATACGAGAAAAAAAAAAAAAAAATTGGATTTCGTTAGCTGCAAGCCAACAGCATAAATCAACGATGTAAGCTTTGTTTGTCCTTTGAAATTACTCAAATAAATTAACTGCAGGGGTTTTATTGTGTGCCATAGAGATGCAAGAAATGTATTGAGTTTTTTTTTTCTAAAAGTAGCAAGAGGATAACATGGACTGAACACAATAGGGAGAGTGTAATGTGTCAACAAAGTGCAGCTGTCTGCTATTTTTAACAGACAGTTAATTCATGCACTCCAGCACCAATATATATATGCTGGACAAAATGACTCACTGAACTCGCAACGCTTTGCATTAACCTGGACTTTCAGTTTTGATTTTCAGTGTCGCACAACGTAAATGTAAAGTTAACCCTCTCCCCAGTTCAGTCCCCACATTGTGTTGTTAGACAGCCTGCTGTTCAAATGCCACACAGTTCAGTTTGTCCTCAGCACCTGTTGTGATACTGACCTTGAACGCAGCAGTCCCAAGAGGTTTCCCCACCAAAGTTCACGTTTGGACAGATGGATGAAAATTCGAGTTAAAACGTGAAGAGAAAGAAATGTGAACGTTGTGTGGTGGTCGTCCACAGAGCGCAGGGTGGACAGTGGGTCCCTCTGACCCCCTGAGAGGGAGCTGCCGCTGGTTAAAGGTGACTTGATGTATTTATACTTTGACCATTGACAGCAGGGGCGGGACAGGACTTCTAAATCGGTGTAATAGACTATAGGCCATGTGATAATACAAGACGGTTTGTCAGCTGAGCAACAGATACTCAGCACTTCTCCATTTCTTGTATGTATACAAAATGAGAGACTTATGTAGAAGGTCATCAAAATCATCTGGAGCATAACTGAAGCAGAGCACACTGTCAAGACAGTCTATAGTTATTGCATTAAATGAAAATATATGTTTTTTTCCCCCCCTCATTTCCCTCACTGCCAAATCTGCTTTAGGAAGGTTTAATGCTGCTGCAACTTTGAGTTTCAGTCTCGATATGCATGTCTCAGATTCTGAAAGAAACTGTCAGCATGTTAACCAGCAGGCAGTGCCGACTAGTGACAGAACGTCAAAATGCAACCCAGCGGCGTTTGGGTTGCAAAAGTTTTCATTTTTTCCTCCATAAACTTTAACATATTTTATTAGGATTTTCTGTGACCGATCAGCAGGCAGACATGTACACTAAAGCATTGTGTAGATTTGTATTCGGTGTATTTTTGTTCTGTACCCTACTGACCCAGACTTGAAGACAGTTTAGGCTCAGGAGTTAAACTGAATAGAGTGTGACACCATGACTTTCCTATATTTTATTTTTAGATGCATCAGTATTTTAAAACAATCTTACCAAAGTCAAATCTTATTTCCAATGTTAAGCCTTGTAGATATCTCATATGATTACTGATTTTATAAAAGGCTCTTATTAATTTGGGACCTTCTTGGTTTCAATTCACTGTATATTTACAGTTCTATTGGGGGAACTAACATTAAAACTTATGACTCCTAACTTTTAAAAAACTTTACAGAAAACCCTTAAGCCACAGGTGTCCAGGAAGTGCTGGCTGCTTTTATTTCAACTTGTTAAATATCGATCCATTCTGGCTGAAAACTTGAACAGTGGAAGTCTTCCACTGATACCCTGATTACATTTTTCTCCCTTTTGAAAGAACAAACTGTCAAACATGGATGCAAAGTTGTTCACTGAAGACGTCCTGTGCAGGAGTTGCCTCGACTCTTAGACAAACAACATTTCAGTGATTGAAGTGGGATTGGTCCACCCGTGTGGCTCATTGCGACATAACTGCAGGATTCTTCTTGGTGGTGCGTTTGCATTGAGTCTGAAATATTTACGGAGCTGCTTGCAAAGGAAATGCGAGCTCTACTCCTCAATCGTGTCCTTTTTACTCGTCTCCTGCCCTTCAAAGATGGGATACTCGCTTTCCACTTCTGCCCAGGTCAGGGTGCCGTTGGCCAAATCGCGAACAATAACCGGCAACTTGTCAACCTGAAGAGGAATGGGGGGGGAAATGTATCAATAGATAAAGCCATGATGATTTTGTTGGATATGTATATATGACAAAGATAATTTGAGCAATTACAAAAAAGCAGTTTTCAAATGAACTAATTTAAAATGGGGGGGAACTATATAAACCCACATGACCTAACATGGTAACTAACCACCCCTAACTGCTTATCCAAATGTATTAAGAACCAATTGAAGCTGAAGTTGACAGAAAAGAAAAACGGGAACGGTTGCTGTACCTCAGCCCTGATCTGCCTCATTGAATCACGGTCCCTCAGTGTGGCCGTGTGAGGCGTCTTGTTCACCGTGTCAAAGTCAATGGTGATGCCGAATGCCACGCCGATCTCGTCTGTCCTAGCATAGCGCCTCCCAATGGATCCGGAGGAGTCATCCACCTTGTGCGACACGCCGTTTTTGGTCATGGCCTCGGCTAATGTGGGGGAACATGGGAATAGTGGGTAAATGTGCTGAAATACATCAGTTCTTTAAGGGTGAAAATGAAAAATATTAGGAAGGCACTTACATAGCTCCTTCACGAAAGGCATGAACTCTTGGTTTTGGCTCAGAGGTAAGACAGAACATTTGTACGGAGCTACAGTCGCAGGGAAGCTAAAGTACTGTAAAAAGAAACGTGATAGACACAAAGAACAGAAAAGGCTCTGGCTTTAAAAAGTACATGGCAAAATACTTTTTAAATGTAAATATAGGTTTAAAAAAATAAACACAATATTAGCCATGGAAAAATCCATGGTTGAAGAAAGTATTTAACTGCTTCGAGTCCAAAAACTCACTTAAATGCTGTTTTAGCAAACCATTCCATAAACTCCACTGCAAACCATAGTGAAATGCATGAAACAAGAATAATAAAAGCTAACCAACTAGATTGTTGCAGTAGTTTGACAGCAGTATTTAAAACTACTGCAGAAATTAAAGTGTTATACAATTCACCCAATCTGGTAACTTGACTAAACCTACCGTTCTCTGCTCATCGCCTTCTCTGATGTGGAATGTGTGTTCAAAGATGGTGTACATGATTCTACCGATGCCAAAGGAGGGCTCAATGACACTGGGAACAACTTCCTCCACTGCAGTTAAAGGGAAACGCAAGCTATAACGTTTTGATGGCGGGTAAATAATCCTGTTTATTCCTCAAAAGTCAATCTCACCATGCAAGGTCTTCTGGAATCTCTTCACTCCGACCATGTCCTTTGTGAGTGTAAAGGTCTTCCCTTCAGTCTCGATTGTGAACTCTCTGTAGAGCAGAAATAAATCATTGAAACTATGTGAAAACTATCAGTCCTGTAAACCTAAGAAATTCACTAACCCGTTATCATTCAGCAGCTGTTCCTGCTCTGCAATGAAGCATTCGTCACACACCGCCAGGTATTCCATCGCCAACTTGGCATCCTTTTTATAAGCCTTCCCAATAGCTCCTTTGTTGGGCTCAAACTGGACGACATTAACGGTTTTGTGCAGAGAGGTTAAAGGCAAATAGATCGTTGTGGCAAGGAAAAACACCAACACTTCAACAGACTTTGATGCCAAGTAGTTTAAAGGATATAGGCTCTTTCAGAGGTTTCTCGGCAACCAGAGGGACCTTTGTGGCTCTTGCATGACACTTCAGATCGTAACAAGACCGGTCAGCGCAGCCCACGATCTCAATCCAACCCTACAAAAGACCCCCCCCGGTATTTTAAGCAGCAGAACTAGAAAAAAATGCATTAGTCTGAAGTTTGCACTGTATTGGAACTTACATAGGAGGTCTTGGTTTCAGCATCCCAGCAGTCACAGGCGTAGTGAGCCATCTCGTTGTCCATGTGCTGTCGGAAACGCAGCTTATCTTTGGCAACACCGACTTTCGTAAGGTAGAGGTAGATCCTCCCAATGAAATATCCCAGGACAGAGTTATTAATCACTCCCTGAAGAAAACGATAAAAATAAATAAATCAGTTTCCCATTTTAGATTCCAAGCAATACCACGGTTCTACAACTGGGTGAGAATCACAGATATTTACTTGTTCCACAGCGTCTCCCAGCCTCATGATATGGGCTGACTGGCCACTTGTCTGGGCTTTGGATGAGTACAACATGATGTCCAGGTCTGCCACGCTGGAGAATTTAGGATGGATCTTCTCATTTGGGTCCACGAAGTGCTCGATCTCAGCCATGGTGAACTCCCTGCACAGACAGGGCGGCAGGCACAATCCAGTTTATTCTCGCCATCCAAATGCACAACCAACAGGGTTACAGGACATTTCCATGTTAAAATGTCATAGAGATCCAGACTTAGTCCTAAGATGGATAGATAAATGCAACTTTTAAATAAGAGTGCATTAAAAATTGCCTGGAAATTAAGATGTTTACTTTTGTTGTCTTCTTTCATCATTATCCAGACCTGCAAAGATGCTTAAATCCAATTCCAGACTTGATGTTTTTCCCCCCATCCTACAACCCCAAAGAGGAATTCTGAGGATTGCTCACCTAACCCGAATGAGTCCAGAGCGAGGAGAGATTTCGTTCCTGAAGGAGTTTCCGATCTGAGCAGCGGCAAAGGGAAGTTTCCCCTGGTTGAACTCTAGGAGGCGCTTGAAGTTGAGGAAGATTCCCTGAGCAGTTTCAGGCCTCAGATAGCTGGAAATGTACGTCATATTCAGAGATTTTACAAAAAAACCCAAAAAACATTACAAACTGTCCCCACAGTTTAAATGCTTTAACACACCCCGGCATATTCCCTCCTGGTCCGATGGATGTCTGAAACATCAGGTTGAAGGAGATTGGAGCGGTGAGCTCATTTCCTGTGGTGGGAGACTTGACGTTGTATTTCACAAAAAGGTCCGTCAGCTCTTGTTGGGAGTAGTTGTCCAACTAAAAATGGTTTTAAAAACATTAATGATCTGGTCAGAAATCATTTGCTCACCGAGAAAATTATATATTTTGTGGATGGAGCTGACCTGAGTGATGACACTGTCCATCTCTGCCTTTTTCTCAGCTGCACATTTCTTATCAGACATGAGCTTCTGGAGATGAGCTGCAGGTGAACAAATATAAAGCAGTCAAGTTATGATTAAAGACAACTGTTAGTGACCGGTTTAAAAAAAATATGTTAAGCGCAGTCAGTAAACCATTAAAAGAAGAATCTATTAGTTTTAATTCCTAATGACTCAAGAGCTCAGTGTTAAAAAACTCATCTTTTAACTTTATGTAGTGTTTTTTTTTTTTTTACCTTTCAGAAGGTGGTCAGCCCTGAAGCATTCGCCATTTTTGACATCTTTCACCATATAGTCTGCAAACTTTTCCACATGTCCAGATGTCCTGGAACAAAAACGCAGTAAGAATGAGCCTCACGGAGCAAATTCAAACCAAAGTCGAGTGTATCTGCAACCGGGCTATGGAGCGCTGCTGTAGCTGCAGGTTCCATGCATAAAATCGCAGAAGTTCGTATGCGCCCGTCAATAAAAACCTACAGCTCGGCACTTTGGAGCCGACTCTAGGAACCACAAGGCGCCTTCAGCAGAGGCAATGATTGGATACAAATCAATAAAATTTTTTGACTTTAGTCAAAGAAAAAAAATATATATATGTTGATGTTATCTATTTTTCAGTAGATAACATCAAGGAATACGAGACGAAATGTTCGAATTTAAGATGATACGTCTGCACTTCAATTGAGCTTAGTAAGAGACATAAATAAGACAGATGTGCAGAAGTAATGGAAAACATTTCTGTTGCATGAACAAGGCCTCCAGCGCTGCAACAGTGCACCTACTTGAGCACAGGCTCAGGAGTCAGCATGGTGCAATCGATCTCCAGGATCTGCTCCTCCTGGATGAAGTGCTGCCTCCACACCTGCAGGATGTTGTTCTTCAGGGCACAGCCAACAGGGCCAAAGTCATACAGGCCGCTCACACCTGAGGAACAACGGTTACCAATCAGAAACACACATACAACCTTTTTCTGACCAGCCATTTCACCGAATTCTTTAACATTTTCTAATTAGAAAATTTAACAGATTTCCAGACAAATTTTCCCCGCTATTTTTAGTTTCTTTACCTTCACTTAAAAATACAAACATCACTAAGAATTTCTGCAGACTAGCTTAGATTGAAAAACCAGCAAAAGCCAGACACTAACTGAAGGAGAAAAGGTATCGAAAGGAAGGACAGCATCAGTTAAAAGAAAGATCTCAAGAAAAAGAACGAAATGCATGCAAATATCATTTAAGCGTTTTCATCCCAATAAATTACAATTCTTATAATAATGATTAAAAAAAAAAATCTCACAATTGCCCACTCTACTAGTAGCTATGTAACACGTTACCTCCATAGATGGCAAAGGCCTGATCATAGAAGAACCGCCTCTTCAGGGTGTCCTCCATCTTGGTTCTGTCAACAATATCATCTTTGGGTTGCAGCGACAGCTCCTGTGAACATTACACCACCTTCTAATGTCAGAGTGTTGCACACGTACAAATGCTAGGATGCAAGCCAGGCTGCTTAACGAAACAAAATGGATCAAAACAGTTTGTATGTGAACCTAAAGTAGAATCAGTGTAAGATCAGATCAAGCAGCATGTTGCAGAAATCAGACGGTTGTTTAATAACTACTGTTTGGATCGTAGGTGTTTCTATAAGAAATGTCTCTGGAATGTCATTTGTGGTGAACTGGCGATAATTTCACATTTGAGCAAAGTGGAGATGATCATCCTGGTTTACTGAACGCACACTCAAAAGCCCAAAACTATTCATACTGTGCAACAGATTGCACGAGATTTGAAGGTGAGTCTGTGAACATGGAGTAATTCTGTTGAGTGCATAATCAGATGACGATCACAAGTGATTTACCTTGGCCTCTAAAGTCCTCTTCCTTGCTTTCAATTCTGCCACGGCTTTGGTCACATCCACATCAGGAGCTCCTTCCTGTTTCATTTTGCGCACCAGGTCCCCCTGAGGAAAAGAATCAGAGCAAACCCCTGAGACAGCTACAGACGCCACTGGGCTCCAGTTTGGGCCTGTTTTACTAAGCTAAAGGCCGATTACAGATGTGGAGTTTTGGCACCAGCAGATCAGCCTCCTTTCTGCACCCCACCCTTCAGCTGGCTACTGTCTGCAGCTGCAGAAGCGGCTCAACGTGGCAGACAACACATGATTGTCAGCTAGCAGCAGCTAGCTTCGGTAGCTGCTTATGCACTGACAGCTTGTAGCAGGCGGTATATACACAAGTGTTTTATTATTAAAACTGAACCGTATGGGGCCGTTCTGTTAACTAATAATGAATAAAAGCAAATAGATCAGCTGTACCTGTTCTTTGACTGCCTGCCTCAAAGGGGCGAGAATCTCCTCAAAGTTGCCGTCCCCCATGGTTTGTCCTTCCTTGAGCTGCAGCCAGAGGCTTCTCTGCTTCTTATTACACAGGGAGACAGACGCTGAAAACTGCCTTCTTCCGGGCGGATGGTGGAGCGACAGCCGGACGAAACGGGCCGTGAATAGCGGACGGAGGGAGGAAATCTCAGTGGTGGTCCTCAGCAGAGCTGATGCAGCGCTGCGGAGAAGAAGCATGGACCGGTGAACTGCAACCACAAGAGAATGATGAAATCTCTGGAAACAAGTAAACACCGCCTACAGCACGGGCTCGGCACTTTCGCTACAAATCACACCCAATAATAAGGAATCTATGCGCAGATTCGTTAAAAACTTCAATACTTTTTATTTTATTTCATTTATTTCTACTAAAATTACGGGGGGAAAATCAAGTAAAATTTATTCGGGGTTCAAGTCCAAAACAGGTTGAGGAGAATATATTCGTTCAAGATTGCTTAAAAGTAACATTACACAACAATATCAAAAAATATTTTGTAACAGGTGGCACCACCAGGTGTCGCACCCTCCACAGCCTGAGCTTCTATAAAAGGGAAGCTGGAAGGCCAAGTGTCAATTTCCTGTGTGTGTGACCAGGTGTGTGTTGGGCCCACGGGTTCCACTGTTTGCTGGCTGTTGTAGGTTTGGAGGAAAACTGTAATAGATCTGTTTGAATGTCCCGAGCCAGAGCCGCACAGCATTTTGGGAGATGAAGGCAGAGGAAATGCTTTAGCTGCTCAACCTCTCACAGCAAGCTAAGCAAGGTGAGCGGCATCAACTTAACTCACTCCCTCTTCAACCAACAACCTGATGAAACTTCTGCAGGTTCAGGTTTGGCTACCGTGCCTCATAACTGTTTAAAAATAAACAATGGCATGGAGTGAAAACTGGATTAAACAAGAAAGCTAATTTAATCTATTTAAAACAAAATAACTAATTGGTAAGTATCAATATTGCCAATTATCGATATTGACTGATGTCAACTGATCGATAATGCCCAGATTAAACATTCTGTCCATCTTTGGGAGACTTTAACAAAGGTCCTTCAGAAGATCTGATAAAGTATATCAGATGACTTTAAAAGGCTTCAGGGACCTGTGGCTGTTTATATGCCAAATTTTAATGATCAAGAGACAGCTGAACACTCTTCTATTGTACAATCGGTGCCAACGTACTGCCTTTTTTTATAAGATTTTTTTTGGCACTGCACTGTCACCAGACAGGAAATGGACATAGAAAGATGGGGGGGGAAGACATGCAAGCATGAATCAAACCCAGGACTACTCCCCAATTATACTTTTTATCATATGTTTGTCTTTTACTAAGCTTTATGGATAGTTTTTTTTTTCTACGAAAATTATGTTTGCGATATAGTCAGATGTTTGTTTTGATTTCCAGGTTATTTAGAAAACATGTTCTTGTGTAGAATATGCAGTATTTGCTTTCAGTCACTAGAGGGCACTGAAAACAAGCTCTGCTTAGCCTCATAGCAGTCTTTCCTTTCAGCGCTGCTGCAGACTTTTGAGGTGAAAGTTGAACTCCTACATTGTAGTTTCTGGTGAAGTTTGGAGTTAAGTGATGTAGAAATACTGAAAATAACTGGATCAAAATTACATATTTAACTGGTTTGAATCCCACACTCAAACTTGAAATGTACAATACCTTCAAAGTACTGTGTTCTCAAGCCACCTAATAAGTTGACTCCATCTGTTTGTAATTTGATCTTTTCTGATTTTTATACTTTTAAAAACCACCGTTATGTTCTGTTTGTGTCAGTCTGTCACATCAAATCACTGTAAAACACACATTTACAGCTTATTGTTGTACCAAACAACACGAAGAAAAGTTCAAAATGCATGAAATCTTATTCAAGGAGTTGTCATTTATCATTTCCAGTACAAGTAATATGACTGAAAATTATTTTTAAATGTTAACAGAACCTCTACGTTATTGTTCTTTTCTTACTACTTACAATAAAATATATGAATACCATCAGCGGTGAAACTGCGGTGCGTCATGGGTGTTTCGCTGATTATAAAATCTCAAACATTTCATTCCTTGTTTTTAATGTATCCACAACCTGCATCATGCAGTGCGGTTTTGTATGTCATCAGATTTCAATTATCTGTCCAGTCTGGGCAGACTCAGTAACCTGAGATGGACTGAACGTGATTGTGCAAAGTAGCTGTGAGAGCTGCGCCGTGGTGTCAGTTGTACACATACGCCGTTGTGGGCCACCAGGACACAGCCACTGACCCACATTGAGAGCAACATGTCGGCAATTAGATTACACACTAATTATGAGCAGCATCAGCAGATGACAGCCCGCACCTACCACTGCTTCCCTTCTGTCCGTACGCCATCATCAGACACTCATTTCCCAGGTGGGGTCCTTTGGGGCGACGTGTTCCTAGGCTCCATTAAAGGGAACAGCTGATGTGACTAGGGAAGGCCAGTGAATGCGTCACCACTGGCAGTGGACCAGAAAACCACTTTATCTCCCCTGCTGTTATTCTACAGTCCATTGAGACTGAAGCTGAACGAGTTCTGCTTGTTTCATAGGGGATTAACAGGGTGAAGGTCTTAACATTGATTAACACTGATGTTGTACACTAATTTAGAAATGATTTCTGTTTGAAGACGTGCTAAGAGGGTCTCTAATTTGAAACGGTATCGAAGCAAAAGACCAACGTCTAAAGAAATGCCAGCGATCAAAATATATGACTGCACACACAAATCAAAAATCAAGTCTATCATTCAGAATAAAACCGTATTTAAAATCTTATTTGAGGTCCAAGACAATGTGAGAAAAATATTAGCCTTTTAACAGATTTCTTATATTCCTGCCTATTTTCTTACGCTTGACTGTTTCAGATCGTAACGTAAAATCGAGGATGAGCACAGTATTTATGAAATGCAGTTTTCAAATATAGAATTTCGTTTACTGTTAAAGCAAGCTTTCCAACCTAATCTGACTCTGATGTGAAAAAGTAATTGCTCCCTCATCGTGATAACTGGATGGGCCGCGCTTGGGGGTGAGAACTTGCTTCCTCTAACCGTAAATAAACTTTTCATGCTGTGGGGACATTTTTGCCTCTCTCTTCTTTGCAGAAACGTTTTAATTCAGCCACATAAGAGCAATTCATTGTTCCACTAACACAAGCAATTTACCATGTTTGACTGAGGTATAGTGTTTTGCAAAACTTCTGTTTTTTTTAAGCCATACGTAACAAGACACACACCTTTCTTTAGATGACGTTTTATTTCTTAAGACCTTGGGTGATTACTTTTTTCACGAGGCTTTGGTTGGTCCGGATAGCTCAGTTAAACAAATTTACACCATCCGCATCTGATTTAGCTTTGGTTAGTGTTCTTTTTGTTTGTTTGTTTCTGGGGTTGAAATAATTTTTAATTACATTGGTTCAGTAGTTATTTACCATCTTAAACAACTTCACGGTTTTATCAATATTTTCTTTTTTTTTTGCCCGTCAGATGCTTCAGACGGTTGTATAAGTGCATTTTTCAAATATTTTGCTTAAAATTCATTTGTGCTCATTTACAGAGCAGTTGAAGGAGAATAATATTTGGAGATTGTCCTGTTTGGTTATGCACTGTAATGTGAAATCCTTCAGGCACTATGGCTAAACATCTGCAGTTTCAAGACTTTTTCAGACTCCAACAGGTTTCCTTCCTGCATGCGCTTCTCCACTAATTGTGCCCATCAAATCTGACCACCCTGTAACTGCTGAAGAAACTTATTTGCTGATTTTATTTAGTTAAACTGCAAACAGAACTTATACCTTACTTCCACTGTTCCAGAAAGACTAGTTTTGTTGGGTAATTATAATTCCTGTATCAGTAATTAGATGAACTCTGAAGGCAGCTGATTATAATAGATTCTGCTTATGCAGAGTAAAAGGCGGTAAATGGAAATGCACGCCACACTTCAGCTTTACATTTGTAAAAAATAAATAAATAAATAAAAATTCATGAAAACCAAGTAAAAATTTCCCGTCTTCAGAATAATACACTACTTTGTGTTAGTCTTTCACTTGCAGAAAAGCTCCAGTATACATTGAAGCTTCATGTTGTGGCTTGAAATGTTTGAAAAACTTCAGTGGTTATGGATACTTTTGAAGGGCACCGGAAGTATCTAAACATAATCTTTAAATATAAATGAATTAAAGTATTTATCATCTCTTTTTTTTTTAGCAAAAAAAAAAAAAAAAATCACATTAAAAAAAGAGGGAGTCGGACAAACAGGCTGATATTCAGCAGCATGCACTTTAGTGTATCATAGCCACGCTGGAGGCGCGTTGTTGTGGAGCGCAAGCTTGTGGCAGGCAGGAGGACGGTCGCCATCTCTGGGTAAACACTGTAACCATATTACGCAGTTGATATTGTAGTGTGTGGACTGAAGCCGGAGCGCACAGTAGCAGCAGCAGCTACAGCCGCGGCAGAAGGCGGGGGCTATGCTGCCCGCAGCAGCAGCGACCACAGAGGACACATACGGCGGCTTCAGAGCAGGACTGACGCTTTTGTTTGTCTCTTGCACGTCGGAGCTGTCACTTCACGTCTGAAAGCGATCCTCGGTGCACTTTCATCTCCCTGAGCTGTTTTTTTTCTTTCTTTCCTTCTTTCTTTCTTTCTCCCCTTCCAATGTTTTTGAGCGGATGGGACTTGCACGGTTCCAGTGAAATGGGATTTTAATGGTGCACGTAGCAGCAGCCTGTGCACAGCCGGGGGACCGTAGCTGTAGCAGCGCGCCGGGTGATGATCGCCGAAGAATAAAGCGGTGCAGCCAAAGGTGCGCAACATCTCGTTTCCATGGACAACACGTCCATAATAACACAGGTTGCAAATCCGAAAGAGGAGGAGAGCATCTCATCGAGTCAAGATAAAGGTAAGCCCGCGCAGAAATGTCCATTGACACAATCTGTTCTCTGTTTTTTTTTTTTTTTTTGTGTGTTTGTTTTTATGGCGTTTGGTTATTTATTTCTGGATTCGGCTGTTAGCGCGGCGACAATCTATCCAGATCTGTAGCCCTCCGTGCAAAGAGGAATCTCTGGACCGCAATAGCAAAAC
>NW_015112686.1:615297-616905 GCF_001443285.1 Poecilia latipinna | reverse complement strand
CCTGCAGGTTGCCCTTTTTTGGCAGCAGGGTTATGACCGCCCTGCGGCAGGACAAGGGGAGCGAACCAGTGGACAAACTCTCGTTGTACACCTCGAGCAGGTCTTTTGCCAGAAGATCCCAGTAGGCCTTGTAGAACTCCACCGTGAGCCCGTCAACGCCCGGGGACTTCTGGCCCTGCATTCCGAGGAGGGCCGTGTGGAGTTCTTGGAGCCCCAGGGGGCGCTCCAGCTCGGAGTTGGTCTCCTCGGAGACCTGGGGTAGTTCATCACAGAACTCCCTAAACAGTTCCTCGTTCTCTTTATATTCGCTTTGGAACAGAGAACGGTAAAAACCCACAGCCCTCCTCCTGATCTGCTCTGGTTCACTCAATTGCTGCCCCGTGTCCGACAGCAAAGAGTGGATCTGCTTCCTCTGCCCGTGCTTCCTCTCCAAGCTGAAGAAAAAGCTAGAGGGAGCATCCATCTCTGTGATGTTCTGGACCCGGGACCTGACCAATGCGCCTTGGACTTTATTCTCCAGCAGGTTTGCTAAAGTTAGCCTTTTAGATTTGAGAGCTTCAATATGCTCTCGATTTCCTGTGGATTCACTAAGTCGTTCTAACTCCACGATGTTCATCTCCAGATCTCTAATAGATCCGGTGATGTCACGAGTGACATTGAGAGTGTGCTGTTGACTCAGCAGTTTTATCTGAACTTTCCCATAGTCCCACCACTGTTTAAGACTGGTAAAATCAGACTTTCTTTGTCTAAAACCAGTCCAAAAATAACTTAAAACCTCCTTAAAACCCCGATCATAAGTTAAGGCTGAGTTAAAATGCCAGTAAGCGCTTCTAGGTAAAATGTTTCTTATAAAAACACTACCTAAAAGCAAAGAGTGATCGGTAAAAGCCACCGGTAAAATCTGGCATGTTTTAAACACATTAAAATGGTGTTTAAAACAATAAAAACGATCAAGACGAGCTAAAGAGATTCTATTTTCCTTAATGTGGGACCATGTATACTGCCTGGAGCCTGCATGCATCTTTCTCCATACATCCACCAGGCCATGAGACGAGACCAGCTGCCGCAGAGCATGTTGGGCTGCCGGATGTGGCTCTGCATGATTAGATCTAAAAACTCGTTTTCTGTACAATTAAAATCCCCACCAATAAAACCATAATCTGCCGACCCACAATCACCCAGCCTTTCCCCAATTTTCTCAAAAAAAAAACGCTTTTTCTCTGCATTGGTACTGTGAGCATAAATATTGATAAAAACCAGGCTAAAATGATCAAATTTGGTTTTGACTAAAAGACACCTCCCTTGAACGACATGTTCGACTTCTGTGGAGTTTGGGGTGAAAGCTCTGGAAAACAGAAAACCCACCCCTGCACTCTGGGAGGTGCCGTGACTTAAAATGACCTCCCCCCTCCACTCTCTGCCCCAGTCTGTTTCTATTAAAGAATCGCTGTGAGTTTCTTGTAAAAAAAATGATGTCAATTTTCTTTTGGTTTAATGTTTGGTAAATTAGAGCACGTTTCTCAGCTCCCCTCGCCCCGTTAAGATTCAAAGATGCAATTTTAAAAGAATCCATATTGGGTAAGAAGCTAAAACCAAAACATAAAAACC